>NW_019943026.1:130176-197466 GCF_002910315.2 Salvelinus sp. IW2-2015 | reverse complement strand
GTATAATCATTAGTAGAATCAATGACTCATGCGTGCAGTACATAAGGAAAAGTGGACCTGTATCTCATAGTAGAATATGATTGGTGCGTAATTAAGAAAAGTGGGCTGTGATCTCATAGTAGAATATGGAATTGGCTGGGAGCATAATAAGCCAAAAGTGGTCTGTATCTCATAGTAGAAGGATGGTTGTCGTAGCATACATAAGAAATGATGGAAATTGTATCTCACAATATGTTAGAATGACATATAGGTGTGGACGTGCATAATAAGAGAAGTGGACTGTAATCTAATAGGTGAGAAACAGGCGTTGAAATAAAGAATATGAGGAGGGGATAGAAAGAGAAGTAGGCAGCAATATGATTGATGAATGCTCTCTCTTCTAAAACCAGCTCTCAAATTGAATCGAAGTGTACTGACGGAATGCTCCCTTAGTGATAAAAAGAGAAATACCTGTAATAATTGTCTACATTAACAAAGAGGGAGGACTGGTCCTGTACATTAGAGCTCGTACTATAGAATGACATATGTTTCTATGCGCCGTGCGCAGGAGGCTTAACATTCTTAATGACCCTAGCAAATGTCCTTCAGCATCCTGTCAGTTGTTGTACATTCATATACAGCCATATCAGTAAACTACTGAATAGACTATTTTGAATATGCTGCTCAGGTACATTCATTCAATTGATTCTTTGAGATCTTGTTTATGATCAAAATATCTCCATTGTACACATGAAGTCCACCCACATGAGAACACGTAATATGAAAGAAAGAAAAAGAAGAAGGAATAGACAGAAATGAGAAGAAAGAAGAGGACATGGCTATAGGAATGTCAAGGTCTGGGGTTTGAGCAAATGCATCCTGTACATTCAATTTATTTGATCTAAAAAGTAAACAAATATGTGCTCTCACTTTATAAGCAGAAGAACATAACATTTGGTCACCAATACATTCAGGGAAACAAACACAATCAAGCAGGTTTTCTATCTCCTTTGTCTTTGTATAATTTTTCTCTCAAAAGTCTTCCATCAACACTATTCCAGCTCTGCCATTAACAAGCTGCAGTAATGGGGGCCGAGAAAACGTGATTAAAAGTGGTAGTGTGTGTGTGTGTGTGTGTGCGAGAGAGTGTGTGTGATATCAATTATGGAGTCATAAAATCACGCTGTAGGGTGGGCAGAAAGGCATTAACATACACCAGTGACGTGCCAACAAACCAACGGTCTAATTATTCGTTCAATTACTGGTTTACATATGCATTTCCAGGGCCAGTCCTGACGACCTGTCGCCACGGTGATGAGGATGATAACGGATTGGTTAATACGTGGGCACTCGAGAGTATCTTGCAATTGTCTGTGTGGAAGCCATTAGACAACTGGGGAGGTTAAAAATGTTGTCACAGAGAGCCCGCTCTACACAGGGTCAACCCAAAACCAGTCTAAGCTGAGCATAAGAGGTGTCAGAAGCACTTCTCTCGAGTATGTTGCTTGCCCCAAAGGCTGTCTTCTGACCACTATGAGATACAGTCCACTTTTCTTATTATGCACCAATCATCTTCTATTATGAGATACAGTCCACTTTTCTTATTATGCACCAACCATCTTCTATTATGAGATACAGTCCACTTTTCTTATTATGCACCAACCATCTTCTATTATGAGATACAGTCCACTTTTCTTATTACGCACCAATCATCTTCTACGAGTCCACTTTTCTTATTACGCACCCATCATTGTTGTCCTTTTCTTTTTCCCACTCCACCTCCACTTATTCCCATTCCTTATACTTTATCAGGAACTCTGGATTTAAACCCAAGAGATTCAGTCCAATTTCCAGCCATTATTTTCCAGTACAATGTTAAATAGACCCCTTTGTGTGTTTGGAAACGAGGGCAATGCGTGCCATGTTGGTGGCAGAACACGGGAGTTCTCAAAGAGCGCCGGGGAAAACAAGCCTCCATTTACATGTTGCTTATAAATGCATTTCACAATACCTCTGGATTATAATTGGAATTTAAGGCTCGTATGAATGTCCTGCTTAACATAATGTTTGTGTCAACAGCATCAACTGAATCAACTGCAATAGACTTAAAAACAACTTAAACTTCAACCAGTAAAATGGCTTTTTGGCTAGCTTTTGTTACAGCATATATCAATGACCGTTAGCATTCTAGCTGAAACAATTGCTGCATCCAAAATAGGTATTTTGCAAAGATGACAGCCAAATATAATGTTAGCAAATGTTCAAGCAAGTGTAGGCTTTATTAAATGGAGGCAGATGGGATGGTGATTTTTCTGCATCCTTGATGCACGCACAGCCGTATATATTTTTTTCTCATTAATAACAGCATTGACGACTGTAGTTAGTTATATTCTGGTAAAAACAGCAGTACTAAGGCAGTAAGGGGCAGATCAGAATAGATATAAAAGAAAATCTGGCAATCAAGTGGGCGTATGATTGCACCCATATGCACCATATTCATCTTTCTCACTATTGCACAGACATAGAACGGCCTCACTGTGGCTGGCAGCTCTATAATAACCTTATACCACAGACAGAAACAGCCTTCACTGTGGCTGGCAGCTCTGTAATAACCCTAACACCACGAACTATCGACCAGCCTCACTGTGGCTGGCAGCTCTGTAAATAAACCTACACAGCAGACATAAGACCGGTCCTCACTGTGACTGGGCAGCTGCTGTAATAAGCCTACACCCAGACATAGACCGGCCTCACTGTACTGCGCAGTCTAGTAATTGACCCTACACCACAGCACATAGACACGGCCTAACTGTGACTGCAGCTCTGTAGTAACCCTAGCACCACCGACGCATAGACGCGGCCTCACTGCTGACTGGCAGCTCTGTAATAAACCCTACCACCACAGACATAGCCGGCCTCACTGTGAACTGGCAGCTCTGTTAATAACCCTACAACCAACAGACATAGACCGGCTCATTTGTGACTTGCAGCTCTGTAGTAACTACACCAAGACATAGACGCCTCACTGTGGCTGGCAGACTTCTGTAATAACCCTACAGCCAACAGACATAAGGACCAGCTCACTGGTGGCTGGAGCTCTGTAATAACCTACACCCCAGACATAGACCAGCCTCACTGTGGGCTGGCAGCTCTGTAATAACCCTAGCACCACAAACTTAGACCGCCGGCCTCACTGTGGCTGGCAGCTCTGTAATAACCCTACCACAACAGACCGCAACAGGTCCTGCCGCTCACTTGCCACCAGGGGCCTGATGGGTAGAGCGAGGCCTGTTCGGGTGGTCCCCTTGCTGGAGGGAAATAGGAGTCACAGTCAGTGGTGTCAGCACTTAGGTACAAGGTATCGACACCAGGCTTCCAGACCAGGCAGCAGAGCAGTCAGTATAAGTTTGGCGCTGTCCATTATTATTACAGAGAGTCTCACGGGTCTCGGCCTCACCTATAGTGGGGTGCAAGGAGGAGGAAGGGAAGCTTGCAGCAAATCGTCTTTTCCATTTTCATGGCTGTATGTGTGTTTTTATTATTACAGTATTATTATTATTATCCAAATGGGGACAGGGATCGCAGAGACATTTTAATTGTAATCTGTATATGACTCCGGGACAGAATATCTACTGCTCACAGTAGATCAAGTGATGTCTCTTATATGTCTCCAGTTTCGCGGAACGCGGATTCATTCTCAATTTCTCCACTGAGGATATGGCAGTAATGCAATTTCATATTTAATCATATATTGTCCTGTAGGTGTACAGTATGTGCTGTATAAACCACAGGAGGCTGCTGAGGGGAGGATGGCTCATAATAATGGCTGGATTTGAGTGAATTAAATGGTATAAAACACATGGTTTCCATGTGCTTGATGAGTTTGATACCATTCCAATTATTCCATTTCAGCCATTACTATGAGCCATCCTCCCCAGTTAAGGTGCTACCAACCTGTGGTATAAACATGTAGGTATTGAGGGGGAGTGGTGAACCAGATTTACTGTCTGATTTAATAACAAGAACACACATACACTGTACCACACCTTCTCCAACGCACTGCCGACTGACTTTCTTTACGCCAACCTTATATTATGTGGATAAACAACAAGTTCTCATATTCTTGTGCCACGTTCACGTGCTAGTCGGAACTCTGAAATTTCCGACCTGCTAACTGTTTGAACGTGGCCCGTGTATAACTAGAACCAGTTAGCATGTCGGAAATGTAAGACTTTCCTAGTTCCAACTAGCGCTGCATAAGTAAAGTCCCGAAGAAGGTCAGTTTCTGCAATACCCCAAATTGAGCAGTCCACTGAACATCCAGAGCATCAAACCAGACTTTGATTAGCCTCTGCACCTCCAGTAGTCCTCTGGGGCTTTTGAATGGAGTGGAACCCTGCTCACTCTCTATGGTTCTGGTGCKCTGTTAACCTCAGGGTTCTCATTCCAAATCTCAAGACACTACAGCCGACTAGTGCTAGACCTCCGAGTTCAGGAAGTGAATTGACAAGCATTTTAGGATCCTTGGAATTTTATAATCAAGTAATGTGTTGCATAAGAGTTCTGAATGCATAGTGAAACCTTAGATGAGGCAGATTCACTGTTAGCCATCCAGCTATGACAAGACTGGTCAGAGTCCAGTATTCAGAGAGCGAACCAAAAATGAGACAGAGCAACCAAGCATACCTCTTAAAATGAAAACCCCTAAAGTTTCTATATGATACCCAGTAGTGGCACCTTCACCATGGTCCCGGAGGATCTGAATGTCTTGTCTGTCTGTATGAATGAACATTGCACAGTGAGCTCTTCTGTCCTCCCTCCTTTCCCCCACCCCTCCTACCAGGTTCTCATCAGAACAACACAGCTTGGGGAGACAAAGGAAGCGCTTGGAGGACAGTGAAGCTCTTCATTAACCTGTAGTATTTGCATGKATAACTCTTTTCAAGTGGTGTCTGCCACTGTCCTCTCTCTGCCTTCATGCGACAGGCCTAGTCGACTGTGGGCACTGGCAGGTCCTTCTTCAACATTTACTCTCTCTATTAATATATATATGTGTGAGAGAGAGAGAGGTTTCTTTCCATTCAAACAACCAAAGTGCGTAGATTTGTTGGGGCGGGTAGTCCTTTGTCAGAAACCTGGTGCAATGTATTGCTGTGAAGTTTTGTATACAAGACATGAAGGAAATGCACTTAATCATCCCTAGTATAGTGCACTACAACTGTTGATCTGATCCCTGGTGTTGGGAGTGAACACGGTGAATCTGTAAAAGCTACAGAGTGACAGAGATGGACCACGTCTCCAGTATCTGTCAAATTGGTCTGGTGAACACACCCACCCATGGGGAGAACCAATCATCCTCTTTGACGAGAGAGAGAAGGGAAAAGGGGAAAGAATGGGAGGAGAGGCTGTGATTCCAAGTTAGAGTCCACTACTCCCACTCTCCCACTTCCTCTCTCCTCCTCTCTCTCACTCACACACATACACGTACACACACACCAACCACCCCCAAACTCTTCTCTGCTCATGTGTGAAATGAGCAAGGGTCTTATCTCTTGGAAACACACGACTGAGCCAGAGGACAGGGAGAGAGAGGGAGACAGACAGCAGGATGGGAAGAGAGCAGGAAGGGAAAAAGAACGAGGGAGAGACAGAGAAAGGAAATGAAAGTTTCTCATGGTCTGCACACTGATGACTGGAGAATCMGGTCTGGTACAGACTCTGGAACTCTGGACATTGCCAAGGCTTACTGGCCAGTCTGAAATAACCCTGTTTCGCCCTGCCTACTATTAATGCAGTTAGTTAGGGTGTTTGTCTTGTATCTAAGGCCTGTCTGGCGAGGTTGTTTTTCTCAACATTATATACATAAATCAGGACTGAGTTATGTATAGTCATTAAATAGTCATTATGTCCCTGAAATTCTAATTAAGTGAAAACACCCCTGTTAAGCACCCCTGTTTTCAGTACTCCAGCAGCCTACCCATGCGAGGATAATGACACTGAGCCTTTTTCTGAAATGTTTCATGAGATTTGAGAACACATTGGGAGGGATCTTAGACCATTCCTCCATACAGAATGGTCAGATGACATGATAATAGAGCTCTTTGGCCACACACACCAGTGTGGCTTTGTGGCCCTTGTTAAGGTCGATGGCATCATGAACTTTACCAGGAACCTACCAGGATATTTTTGCCAAAAACCTGGTTGCCCGGGCCAGGAGGCTGACACTTGGCTGCAAGTGGATCTTCAACAAGCCAATAACCCCAAGCACTAATCAAAATCCACAAAGAAATGGATAATTGACTACAAAATCTACATTTTGCAATGGCCATCTCAGTCTCCGCATTTCATCCCCATTGAAAACCTGTGGTTTGAATTGAAGAGGCTAGTCCATAGGAGCAGAAAGAACATCTAGGATATAGAAAGATTCTACAGTTGAAGTCGGAAGTTTACATACACATTAGCCAAATACATTGAAACTCAGTTTCACAATTCCTGACATTTAATCCTAGTCAAAATTCCCTGTCTTAGGTCAGTTAGGATCACCACTTTATTTTAAGAATGTGAAATGTCAGAATAATAGTAGAGAGAATAATTTCTTTCAGCTTTTATTTCTTTCATCACATTCCCAGTGGGTCAGAAGTTTACATACACTCAATTAGTATTTGGTAGCATTGCCTTTGAAATTGTTTAACTTGGGTCAAATGTTTCGGGTAGCCTTCCCACAAGCTTCCCACAATAAAAAAGGGGTTTGGGTGGGGGAATTTTGCCCATTCCCCTGACAGACTGGGTGACTGAGTTCAGGGTTGTAGTTCCTTGCTCCGACACGCTTTTTCAGTTCTTGCCACAAATTTCTATAGGGTTGAGTTTCAGGGCGTTGTGATGGCCCACTCAATACCTTGCTTTTGTTCCTAACATTTTGCAAACACAACTTTGGAAAGTTGCTTGGGGTTCATTGTCCTTTTTGGAAGAGACCCATTTGCGAACCAAGCGTTAACGTTCTTGACTGATGTCTTGAGATGTGCTTCATGATATTCCACATAAATTTGTCCTACTCATGATGCCATCTATTTTGTGAAGTGCACCACGTCCCTCCTGCAGCAAAAGCACCCACCACAAAACATGATGCTGCCACCCCCCTCATCACGGTTGGATGGTGTTCTCCGGCTTGCAAGCCTCCCCCTTTTCTCCAAACTAACGATGGTCATTATGGCCAAACATATTCATTTTTGTTTTCATCAGACCAGAGGAACATTTCTCCAAAAATTACGATCTTTGTCCCCATGTGCAGGTGCAAACCGTGTTCTGGCTTTTTTTATGGCGGTTTGGAGCAGGGCTTCTTCCTGTGCTGAGCGGCCTTTCAGGTTATGTCGATTATAGGACTCGTTTTACTGTGATATAGATACTTTTGTACCTGTTTCTTCCAGCATCTTCACAAGGTCCTTTGCTGTTGTTCTTGATTGATTTGCACTTTTCCCACAACGTCCGTTCATCTCTAGGAACAGACACTGTCTCCTTCCTGAGCCGGTATGACACTGCGTGGTCCCATGGTGTTTTTACTGGCGTACTATGTTTTTACAGATGTGGGGTACCTTAGGCGTTTGGAAATTGCTCCAAGGATGAACCAGACCTGTGAGGTCTACAATTTTTTTCCTGAGTTATTGGCAGATTTTTTTTTTTTTTTCATGATGTCAATCAAAGATGCACTAAGTTTGAAGCTAGGCCTTGAAATACATCCACAGACACCTCCAATTGACTCAAATTATATCAATTAGCTATCAGAAGCTTCTAAAGCCATGACATAATTTTCTGGAATTTTCCAAGCTGTTTAAAGGCACAGTCAACTTAGTGTATGTACATTTCTGACCCACTGGAATTGTGATTCAGTGAATTATAAGTTAAATAATCTGTCTGTAAACAATTGTTGGAAAAATTACTTGTGTCATGCACAAAGTAGATGTCCTAACTGACTTGCCAAAACTATAGTTTGTTAACAAGAAATTTGTGGAGTGGTTGAAAAGCAAGTTTTAATGACTCCAACCTAAGTGTATGTAAACTTCCGACTTCAACTGTACATCCTCCTGGCTGAGGCAACCAGGTTTTTTCATAAAATGTCCTGGTAGGCTACTTGGTAAAGTTCGTAATGCCGTCGACCTTAACAAGGTCCACAGGACCAGTGGAAGCAAAATAGCCACATAACATCAAAGACGCACCACCATACTTTACTGTAGATATCAGGTACATTTCTGCATGCTTCTGTTTTTCAATGTCCACGAACCCACACTGGTGTGTGTGGCCAAAGAGCTCTATTATCATGTAATCTGACCATTCTGTGTGGATGAATGGTCTAAGATCCCTCCCAACATGTTGTCCAATCTAACAAAACATATTAGAAAAATGCTCAGAGTATTGAAAACATGGGTGCCAATAATTTTAACCCTTATCTTTTTTAGATTTTTTACAAATTATTTGTTAAACAAAGTTTTTCCATCAGCAATTGTATTAGTATGAAATAATAAATATTTTTTAAATTGCATTCTGTATATCTCAGTATTTGTATTATTTATTTATTTTATATACTATTTTTGGCTGATCTTTATCAAGGGTGCCAATAATTATTGACTTGACTGTATATTGATCAGCGATGTATTTCACTCAAAGATATTATAATCAAATCCATAATTATWTATAGGCATTGGAGAATTTATTCATTCAAAACATGTTATTACAAGGCAATTGATAGCTATTAGACACCAATTCACTCTAGAATTAGGCCTGGTTTAAATGATCTAAAGCGTTTTGGCTCTACATATTAAAGCAATTATCTTTTGCCATTGTTGTTAGGGCGTCGACCTTGTAGGAATAATGAATGTGGCAGGTGCTAGTTTTGTTATCTCTACTGTAGCACAGATGAATGTGGCAGGTGCTAGTTTTGTTCTCTTTACTGTTGCACATATAACCCCAGAACCCTTGCTCTAGATAGCCAGGTGGGAGCTCCAAGGAGAGCCTTGCATCATTACCACCATGAGTTGGGATCGACAGTTAACCTGTCAATTCACCACTGTGGTGAGTGAACGCGTCAGTGGCCAGATGCAAAGTGGGAAAGTCACCCAGATTAGACTCGAATTAGATACATATGACCTTGATCTCGCTCAATTAAATTACATCCAAAAGGCTTTATTGGCATGGAGTCTAACCACAGAAGCATATTAAATCTGACGACGGAAATTAGATCTCACCCTCGTGAGATCTCAATGGGAAACTGTTTTGATAGTTACCCTGATAATTTATGACAATGGCAATTCGTATTTTTTTCCTCTGCAGGTACCAGACTGATGGTGTTGTACCGCAACCTGGTGGATAATGTGAGCACTCTCGCTTGTACTGCGCCCTGCACTAGGTGTCAGTATGTGCTTTTTSGTCCTTTAATGGAAAGTATCTTCAACCTAGAAGAGAACCAGGAAGTAACTCCGTCGTTTGTTTAGATTATTAGCTAGAACGCTCTTGGCAACTTCAGGAGTTACGTTTTTGCTTGCTTTAGAAAGTGAAAGGTGTAGCTAGATAGAGTAATTAAAAATAGCATCATAACATGATTAAAACAGAGAGAGGAATCATGAGCTCATTGCTTGTTGTTGTGGCTGTAACCTGTGTCCTCGTTAGCCGAGCAGAATGTCACACTAGTACTACGCCAACGCCATTGAATTGTAAGATACTATTCCCTACATTTTTGGTTACGAAATGTATCAACATCATTCAGTATTGTCATTGCTCGTTACATGTATTTGTTTGCATTATGTCGCTTCCAAGGTCTCGATGGCTAGCTAGCTAACTATAACTGAAATGCGTCATCAGCTAACGTTAGCTTGCGAGGTTAGCAAAAATCATCAACTTTGAGTTGGTGTGACGTGCACAATTATAGACAGTATGGCGATTTAGCCTAGTTTTTAGCAGAGCTAAAGACTTACTGAATTCAAATAAGAACAGACATTTCCTTTCATTTCAGCTTGCAAAGCCTTCTCAACTTGTGACTCGTGCACTCAAAACCCAAAGGTAAGCAGAATATTATGTAACACTTCCTATTTGTAAAGCATTATAGTCTCTATATCCTTCGCTACTAAGTTAACGTTATCACTCGGTCTATGTTCAATAATATATATATATATTTTTTGTTGTCAATTTGTACCATTTTGTACAAGGGTCACATCATTGCAAGTAATCTGTCTGAATCCATTTTAAGTTATTCAATATAAATTAGAGCAGGGAACTAACTATACGATATTATCACTATACTTAGATGCCGATACGATATATATTATGATTCTCATTATTCCAAATATATTGCGATTCGATGTTCCAAACATATTGTGCACCATATGTCTGCTGCACAGGGACGAGAACCATGAGAAAACAAGTTTTGAGCAGTTATGGAAATAAAGTACTGTAAACAAATTGGCTACCAATTAAAAAATATTGAAAACAATATTTGAAGGAAAGATACTGGAGTTTTGTATAGGTACAGCCAACTAGCACAAAAGTAATATTGTGATATTGTCAAAACGATGCAATATGATATATCGTCAAAAAGAATAACTCTATGTAATGATCAATTCCCCACCCCGCATCACTAATTGAAATACATCAATTGATGGACACAGTCAAGGACATGGGTGAAGGCAGGGAATAGGTGATCCTGCACATATCAACTCTGAGAATTGAAGTAATAGGCTAATGATGAGTGCCTTGTCTTTTCTCAGTGCCTGTGGTGCATGACCAACGACACGTGCACAGACTACCCAGTGAGCTACATTCTGCCTCCACCTGCAGTGTGTAAACTGTCACAGGCACGATGGGGAGTGTGTTGGGGTGAGTGAAATTAAGTTTTACTTGATGTGACCTCCCATTAGACCTCCTGATATGGGTGCAGGCTTTAATTCTCATCAACTTATTGTAGTGTTRGATTTAGACATGAATTAGTGTAATCAAGTGTGTTACTACTTTGCTAGAACAAAAGCCTGCCCTGTACCCACATCAGCCCATGGCGGACCACATGCTTAGTTGGGTGTCTGTTAAGGTCAATATAGCAACAGTCAGATTAATACAGAATAGTACATCTGATTGTGGTTGGTGGAGCCTAAATTCTTCGGGGCATGGATTCTACAAGGTGTGGTGTTAAAACGTTGCTCAATTGGTATCACAGGACTTAACGTGTGCCAGGAAAACATTCCCCACACCATTACAKCACCAGCAGCCTATACTGTTGACACCAGGCAGGATGAGGTCATGTACTGCTCGTGTTCCCACTAGAGCCACTTCTTCTTGTTTTTAGCTGATAGGAGTGGAACCAGGTGTGGTCGTCTGCTGCAATAGCCAATCCGTGACAAGGACCGAAGAGTTCTGCACACCGCTTTTGAACTGTGCCGTTATTTGCCTGTTTGTGGCCCGCCTGTTAGCTTGTACATTTCTTGCCATTCTCCTTTGACCTCGCTCATCAACGAGCTGTTTTCACCCACAGGACTGCSGCTGACTGGATGTTTTTTGTTTGTCGCCCCATTCCTAGACACTACTGTGCCTGTAAAGTCCAGGAGGCTGGGCAGTTTCTGAGATACTGGAAAAGGGCGCGCTTGGCACCGARGATCATACCAAGCTCAAAGTCGCTTAGGTCACTCGTTTTGCCCATTCTAACGTTCAAACAATAACGGAATGCGTCTGCTTGCATTATATAGTAAGCCACGGCCACGTAACTCACTGTCTGTAGGAGCTAATCATTTTCGTGAACTGGGTGGTGTTCCTAATAAAAAGGCCACTGAGAAGGTATTCACGCCCCTTGACTTTTTCTACATTTGGTTGTTTGTTAAAGGCAGAGATTTTGTCACTGGCCTACACACAATACTCCGTAATGTCAGTGTAATTATAGTGTTTAACATGTTTTTTGAATGACCACCTCATCTCGGTACCCCACTCATACAATTATCTGTATGGTCTCTCAGTCGAGCAGTGAATTTCAAACACAGATTCAACCACAAAAACCAGGGAGGTTTTCCAGTGCCTCGCAAAGAAGGGCACCTATTGGTAGATGGGTAAAAAAAAGCAGACATTGAATATCCCTCTGAACATGTTGAAGTTATTAATTACACTTTGGGTGGTATATCAATATACCCAATCACTACAAAGATACAGGCATTATTTTTAACTCAGTTGCCAGAGAGGAAGGAAACTGCTCAGGGACTTTAAAACAGTTAGAGTTTAATGCCTGTGTCTCGGTCCCAGCTTTGATGCACCTGTACTGTCTCCGCCTTCTAGATGGTAGCAGGCTGAACAGCCCGTGGCTCATTCAGGCCTAGTAGATGTCAGTCAGCCTGCCCCCTCTGGCTGTTCTGTGTTGATTAAAGAGCCCCCCCACTGACTGATCCACACTCACACACTGGGGCTGCCTGCTGAAGCTGCTTGCAGGGGCTCTGATCACAGGCCTCTGGGCCACAGATGACAACAGCATGRGGTATCTGGCTGGTTTCTGAGCACAACCATGGGGTTAGATACCAGGGCTAGATAATAAGGAATAACACACATTCCACAGTGTTGTTATGATCATTTAAATAAATTAKAAATTTAAAAATTTCCCTGACACATATTGGCATATTTAATTAAGAATACAATGTTTTATGACATGAGAATCTGGAAACAACCATCTTTGTCCAAACTAGTTACTAATCAGTTTAAATCCTTCTCAACTTGTGACTCATGCATTCAAAACCCAAAGGTAAGAAGAATATTATGCAACAATTCTTGACCAACATTTATTTTGTCCAAACTAAATCTAGGAAGTACAAAAATCTTGACATAAAACCCCACTTGTAATTTCAGAAACACACCAGCAGGTGGCAGTAATGTCTAACAAAGGTGCATTGTTGAATAGTGGTCTGAGTGCCAAGCTGAGCTTTTCATATCACTCAATCACAGGCTGGTACTGCTCAGTCTAATTAAATAATACTGCATATCTGACTTTCTCTACCAATCAACATCAGTGCAGTCTGTACATCCCTAATTTGAATCTGTTTGATTACTCATGGGTTTATTAGTCATATACCTACATTAGGATAGAATAAATGCATAATCACATGAATAATGAAATGTTCTCTTCATTCTTGATAAAGGACAGTGTTGTGAACGTGTGTGAAATTCACTTAAAAATCGAATAAACTTGAAGCATGTTGTTTGTTCATATCTTGACCTTTGACCTGTTCTCTTTTCCAGTGAACTTCGAGGCTCTGATCATTGCCATGGCAGTGTTAGGCGGGACCATCATCATCAGCATTGCAGTCTGTTGCTGCTGCTGCTGTTGCTGCAAGAAACGTCAATCAGGGTAATACAGGAAGTGATGTCACAGAATTGCCCTTTCTCACCTAATATTAAGGGATACTTGCAAAYAATGGCAAGGGCTTTATCAGTCAGTCTTGATCATTATCCTGGGAAAACCTCCACTCTAACCATATCAGACTCCTCATAAATGTGCTGAAATTACTCATATCCTTTGTTACATCCAACATGAAATTATTCAAAATGATAATCTCTATTCACGTGCACCATCCATGTACAGTGATTATACCCTTTTATTAAAACCGGTAGGTACAGTCCTGGATGGTGATCCTGTCCTGCTTGTTATGTGATTCTAGGAGGGAGGAAGAAGAAACTGTCACTACATAGCGGAATGTTTTAAAACGGCATGTCAATCAAGTGCTTGCTGGCCTGACACCCTGATTGGCAGCCATTTTAAATGCACCCACTCTGTGCAGCTCAATCATCTATCCTAACTAAACATGAAGGCCGTGAAGATGAAACAACATGTCTGTCCGAAATGAAATTCTACAGACGCTCACACAGTTCATATTTCTCACCTCCCAATCATTGGAATGCCTCTGCATATATTGGCAAAATTATTTGTTCCATTTTAAGATTACATCCAATTAACAAAGATGACACCTCTCTCGTTTCCCCAGCAGAACCTCTCACCTGTCAGAACCTCTCCCCTTTCCAAGCTTACACAACAGCAGCCTCACTTTTTGCATTAAACACAAGCAGCAGAATAACAGGATACAGGATTACTTCTTGTTGGCAGCATCTATGCAACGTGAAGAGCAACAGCAACAGCCGTTCTATACAACAGATCTCGCAGTGTTATTGTTGACAAGGAATACTATCCAAGTCTCATTTCCACTTGGAGACAAAGTATATCATATACTGTACAAAGAAAGTGTGTTCTCAGACCAATCTGTGCTAGTGTGTCTCTGTCTGTAAACTGTGATGTTTCAAGGTGATTGTAACGCTGCCTCTGTCTTTGTGTCTCACCAGGCCAGACAGAGATGAGGAGAGGTTTGCCAGGAGGAGAGAGGAGATCAGACAGCGTGCTGATGAACGGTAAGGATTCCTTAGTTATCGCACCCTCTGCTTCACACTAGCTTTCAAACCACTACTAAAAGATGCCCCATTTTATCAACACAATCATTTGTGTGAGCCCACACTGTTAGTTGCTTAGATTTTTGGGGAGGTGCTTGTATCCGTTTCAATGATCGAAAGCGCTTCCCACAGCTACCTAGTCAGATTCAGAGGTTTCTACTTTGTTGCTGGTGATCATCTATAGAGACGTTCTCTGTCAGGGTTGGGGATTTGAACAGTTGGTGAGTTGTGCCTGCGGCTCTTCAAGCAGAACCGTCCCCAGGAGAAGTGTGTGTGTGTGTTGTGTGTTGTGTGTGTGTGTGTGTGTGTGTGTGTGTGTGTGTGTGTGTGTGTCCGTCCAAACGCCAACCGAGAGGATTGTAATCACTGACTCCAGCTCTGAGTCCTTAGCAGCTGATAATGAGGTCATAAGTGTGTGGTGAGTATAGAACATGCTACTACATCTTGTAGTGTAGTGGTAGTAATGGGATTCTGAGCCACACTTCCTCCTACACTGAATCACGGTGTACTAAAGCTGGTCTGGAAACCCTCCCTTTACATAAATGTTTCAGCCTTTCAATTGTTTCCCGCCTGTCGTCCACCGAGGATAGCCTGATGTATTGTTTAACGTGGTGAGCAGTCAGTCATGCAGAAAGACTGTCGGTAACAGTAAGTTTATCATGTGGTGTACTGGGGAGTCTAGGCTCACAGTGTGTTTCTGAATTAAATCAGCCTCTGTGAACCGTTCTTCTATCAAGCCAGGGAATGTAGAGTATATTCACTCAGTCAGTTCCTGATGTAGATCAAACCACTATAGTCTGTGTTAGTGTACTGACCTACATAGACAGTGTTGGTGTTCTGATGGGAACAGAGAGGACCCAGGCCTGTTTTGGGCACCATGGGAGAGGAGGGAGCCTCTAGAGAGATTACAGCACGTCCCCAGAGTCTGCAGATGGAGAGGTTAGGGCACAGCTAAGAGCTCTGAGCCCTTTGTCATCTGAGCCACAGATGGGGAACGTTCTACAGAACAACTAAACAGACATAAGTTACCACATCCACACCATCCAAACTCCACCGACTCTTACTGTATCTCTATGTTGGGGAATGTCCCATTGAAATAACACAGGGTTTAYGTTAAGTTTATCAAACCAAGGGGTTTAGGGAGGTCTAAGACAGCGTTAGAGAGCGAGTTTAGAAAGACAGAGTGCACTTGAGTCTTTGAGATTGTATTCAACCCTCTCGCTCTTATTCATTTTCTTCCGGTTGCTCACCCTCCCTCCTCCCCTCCTACTTGTTMCCTTCGTGCATGGTTATGTGGGAGTCAGTCAGCTGAGAGGGAGGGAGGTGGGGGAGACAGATGGTGGTCAGGACAGCCTCTGCTCCCTGTGTTGTCAGCCTGCCTGCCTCCGCTGATTGCTGCTCCCAAGATCACTACCTGGCATTAAAGAGCCCAGACTGATTTACACTGTCTGTCTTTGTATGGGACTGCCACTGGGGACCCAGTGAATTTACGTCCCTGGAGGGGCCAACAAAACAATCACAACCACCTCCCCTCCCTGCCTCCTTTGTGTCCCCCATAAAGTTAGAGCGATGGCAGGCTCCTCAGCCTGCCCTGTGCTCGTATTTCACCTACTGCTGGCCATGCCGGTGTAAAACACAGCGTGTTGTTGTTTACGAGCCTCTATCAGGGGCCATGGAGAGGTAAACAATGACACTAAAGCTGCCTTAAATTATGTCAGATGTCTAAAGGCTTAATGCTGCCACTTTAAGGCATGGCAGCTTCGTTCAGCAAGATTGAGGGTGGAGTCAACTTTTTGTTTGTAGAGGACAGATATAGATGCCACTTTTGTTATTGATTGCTTTTGACAACCATATTTGATATCTCCGCTACTGCAGTCCGTAAGTTGACTTGATAAGTTATTTGCAGCTTGGGCAAAGTTGTTCCATTAAGCGGGGCTCCTCTGAGGAGGCTGGGGAGTARGGTGCAGGAACTGTGAAGTGTCACCGGTGAGAAAGCTGAGGTGCTAAAAGCGGCAGTGTGAAACAACATGTAACAAGTTTAGCAGAAACACCCACTGACTGAGTACGTTTACATGCACAATAATAATTGGATATTAAKGTGATTATGGCAGTAGGCCAAGTATGGCAATAGTCATGTAAACACCTTAGTCTGCTTAGCTTAATCAGCATACGGTTTAAATCAAAGTAAGCATACGCAGATTATAACACCTGGTTTTCAGAGCAATCTCTGGAGTTATTAGGACATGTAAACAGTTTKATCCGTGTTKKWGCGGTGTAATTGATCTGCACATTTGCCAGCACAAGCCTCCCTCTTATGCACGAGTGAAGTGAGTTTGGAAAAACTGAAAAAGTATGCATTTTAGAAATTATTTTCACATACAAACTTTATACGTCCTAACTCAGAATCAAATAGGCTTCGAAAAAATAACATGGTCGCTGTGGTAGAATTCTTTTTGGGATTGGCTATTTTCTGCATTTATCAAAAGTCCCGTTCAGACGTGTCCATGTAAACAGGATTATTTGGGAAATCGTTCTTCTTGCAAAACATGTCAACGTTTTTAACAAACTATTATATTAATCTGACTATCCACAATAATTGTGTAATTGTGTGCATGTAACAGTGCTCACTGACTGGTGGTTTATAAAGTATGAGGCTTGTATTCACAATCTCCTTCATTACCCAGAAGTACTGACTGAGAAGACTTTATAAATCCTACATTACCCAGAAGTACTGACTGAGAAGACTTTATAAATCCTACATTACCCAGAAGTACTGACTGAAGACTATAAATCCTACATTACCCAGAAGTACTGACTGAGAAGACTTTATAAATCCTACATTACACAGAAGTACTGACTGAGAAGACTTTATAAATCCTTCATTTCCTAATGTTCATTATCCTGCGCTGTGTTCTTCTGTTAGCGGGTTATTACATGTTCCAGTGTTGCTTATTGTCATGTTACTGTGTGATAGAACATGACTAGCGTTGTCCTCTACTCTGACAGGAAGGTGGAGAGGAAGGTGAGGCATGATGACATCCGCAAGAAGTATGGTACGTATCATTATTTTAGCTATTTTATTAGGATCCACATTAACTGTTGCCATAGCATCAGCTACTCTTCCTGGGGTCCACACAAAACATGAAACGTGATACAGAACAGCTCAAGGACAGAACTACATACATTTATACAACGGTATGTCTCAACTTTTTACTAGCAACTTATCTTCTATCTAATATGAACCAAGGACTCCCTCTCACCTCTTATGCAATTAGACCCAAGATACACTTCCTTATATAATCTGACCCAATGACCTTGCTCTTCTTCACCTGATATGAAAGTCTTCTGAGACTGTACATTTACAAGCCTCTTACTGTTCTGTGACCTGATGTACTTTACATGGGTGTAATGGGATGAGCATTCAGCATTCATTGTCCTCGATCCATAGGGCCGTCCATTTCCATATTTTCTAGGGTGTTGCTTATTGAATTTCCATCCACGGTCACATTAATGCATTATTCAGCGTAGTGAACGTGTCCAAAGCAAGACAACGCAGCCCACATATTGGTTCCTCTACCTCAAGTCTCTCGAAATCAATTCTAACACGATGCGTCACACTTTGGATGTCAGATATTGGGCATCTCATTACCGTCTGCATGTTAGTACAGTTCAGCACAACGCACACAGTTCCCATGTTGAAACATTGATACAGAAAACACAGGCCATCTCGGTCTCAGGTCATATCTTGATTCTGAATACTGTAACAACCCGTAAGGCTCGGTTAGCTGGTTTATTCAGTATGCCAGACAGTGTAGGAGAGTGGGGGGCACAGAGGTGGGTGATAGGAATGAGCAGCAGTCTGTAGGGCAGAGGGGCTCCCTGGGTGAATAGGAAGGATGGGAGATATGAGCACTGCAGTCAGTCCCAGGGTTGACCGAAATGCGGGTGGGATTTCCGGACTTCCTGCTATTCCTCCTTATTTTCAGGAATTATCCTGACGTTTTTGGAAACCTTTCCCGATTTTTGGGAAAGTCACCGGCATTTTTCAGTCCTGTACAGTCTATAGGAATTATGGGTGTTATGATACAAGCAGGGCAGAGTGTCTCTGGGGTCTGATACTGTAACCTCTGCTCTGCTAGGCCTGTCTGACCCTGGGACTGAAGAGAGGGGGTTGTATGAAGACATCTGCTTCTGGTTAAGTGTGGAGAGGGGTAGCATAACTCTAAAGTCTCTGAAAAGTGACTATTCCTAGTGAATATTTCTCTGTTATTGATGTGTTGTCAATTTGATATCTTTCCAACATTGCCTTCGCGTTCTCGAGGTGTGTGTATGTGTTAATGTCTCGGTTGCAGTTCACATCAATTGTGATTTCTTTATGGACAACATGACAGAGTGATGGATGGTGGTCTCCTTCACATGCCCCCTGCTTACTGAAGTCTATGTACATTAGGGACCGTTGGCATTGTCTGCTACTCAAACAAGGTGTGTGTGGTGTTGTGTGTGTGTGTGTGTGTGTGTGTGTGTGTGTGTGTGTGTGTTGTGTGTGTGTGTGTGCCTCACTCAGTCAATCCTCAGAGATCAAACAACACCTAGTGACCTGCACCACATTCCCATCATCTAGCGCATCTGTACAACCCCTTGGCAGCCTCTGTACAACAACCCCCCCCCCCCTTGGCAGCCTCTGTACAACCCCCCCCCCCCCTTGGCGCCTCTGTACAACCCCCTTGGCAGCCTCTGTACATCCCCCCTTGGCAGCTCTGTACACCCCCCCCCTTGGCAGCGCTCTGTACAATCCCCCTTGGCAGCCCCTGTACAATCCCCCCTTGGCAGCCTCTGTACAATCCCTCCCTTGGCAGCTCTGTACAATCCCCTTGGCAGCCTCTGTACAATCCCCCCTTGGCAGCCTCTGTACAATCCCCACCTTGCAGCCTCTGTACAATCCCCCCTTGGCAGCCTCTGTACAATCCCCCCATGGCAGCCTCTGTACAATCCCCCCCTTGGCAGCCTCTGTACAATCCCCCCCTTGGCAGCCTCTGGTACAATCCCCCCCTTGGCAGCCTCTGTACAATCCCCCCTTGGCAGCCTCTGTACAATCCCCACTTGGCAGCCTCTGTTACAATCCCCCCTATTGGCAGCCTCTGTACAATCCCCCCTTGGCAGCCTCTGTACAATCCCCACTTGGCAGCCTCTGTACAATCTCCACTTGGCAGCCTCTGTACAACCCCTAGACAATGTAACTATATAAAGTGGGCTCCAAAATGACTSYCACCCCTGACTGGCAATGCACAAACAATACTTCAAAAAAATGTAAACAATATAATTATGGAGGTAAACTCAAAATACCAACATGTGAAAAATACTGTACTTTATTAATGTTTCAATAGAACCCAACAAAATAATTGATTTAATTAAATATCAATGTCCTCCAACTCAAGGTTTCACAATTAATGGCACCCTTAAATATTATTGTAAATAACATCTACCAAAATTAAACCAGGAATTAAATACCACTTATTTAAGTTTATCTAAGTGTTATTAAGTAACTATATTGAGCCATTACATCACTTCCTTTTTCACTAGGGTATAAAAKTGAGGTAACACGCATCAATATCCCTTTGTCATCCAACACCATGAAGAAAAGAACTGGCCGTTCAAAAGGGACAGATGGTRGTAGACCTTCATAAATCTGGTAARGGCTACAAGAAGATCCACAAACGATTGAATATACCACGGAGCACTGTCAGGGCGATTATTAAAAAATTCAAATGAAAACCTCACGGGTAGAGGAAGCAAATGCATTTTGCCCCCCAGGATAGGGAGGAGGATCGTGAGAGAAGCAACAAAATCCCCAAGAATCACTGTGAAAGAATTGCAGGTCTTGGTGGCGTCTTGGGGTCACCAGGTTTCAAAAAGCACTAACAGACACAACCACAGGCTCTTTGGAAGGGTTGCCAGAAGAAAGCCCTTAATGACCGCAAGACACAGACGCAAGCGCTTAGTTTGCCAAACGTCATTTAAATTATGATTGGAAGAAGGTGTTCTGGTCAAATGAGAACAGAATTAAACGTTTTGGTCAAATACAGCATCGGGATGTTTGGCAGAGACGCATACAAGGAGAGGCACCTCATACTCGCGGTGAAATACGGTGGTGGGTCAGTGATGTTTTAATTCCAGAGGTCCAGAGGCACTGGTTAAGATTGATGGCATAATGAATTCCACCAAGTACCAGGCAATTCTGGCTGACAATCTGGTTGCCTCTGCCAGAAGGCTGGGACTTGGCCGTATGTGGACTTTCCAACAAGACAATGACCCAAAACATACCTCAAGATCCACACAGATGGTTCTGTGACAACAAAATCAATGTTCTGCCATGGCCATCTCAGTCGCCAGACCTCAATCCAATCGAAAACCTGTGGGCTGAGTTGAAGAGGGCAGTTGATAAGCGCAAACCCAAGAATGTGAAGGATCTTGAAAGGATCTGCATAGAGYAATGGTCCAAAATCCCTCCAAATGTGTTCCTTAACCTTGTCAAACATTACAGGAAAAGACCATGCTGTTATCCTTGCCAGAGGTGGTGGCACTAAGTACTAAATGAGGAGTGCCAATAATTATGAAACCTTGATTTTGGTGAAATGTATTTTGTATTAAATAATTGTATGATTTTGGTGGGTTCCATTGAAACATTAATAAAGTACAGTATTTCTCACATGTTGGTATTTTGAGTTTATCTCTATAATTTTACAGTTTATATTTTTTGAAGTATTGTTTGTGCATTGCCAGTCAGGGGTGCCAGTCATTTTGGAGCCCACTGTATAATACCATGATGAACATGAACCTTCTTATGATGGGGAAAATGTTAGCCATTTTGTCAGGGAGTTGATCAACCATGGTTTGCCAGTGCTGTGTTAAGATATTGTGTAAAATAATGAATTTGAATAATTTATCTGCACTGTATGTTTGTTAGCTAGCTAGCCAGCCAGGCCGTTTTAGAGGAATGATTCCATTAGGGTTTTAACTTAACTACCAATTTGCCAACATTGCATTCAAACAATAACAGCCATGCACTGGCTGCTATCAGTTGATGATAGGTCTTAGACAAGTTGTAAATGCAACAAGTACTGATTTTATCATTATGGTTCCTGAGTGGCGCAGCGGTCTAAGGCACTGCATCTCAGTGCAAGAGGCCCTGGTTCGAATCCAGGCTGTACCAAACCCGGCCAAACCAGCGTCGTCCAGGTTTGGCCGGGGTAAGCCGTCATTGTAAATCAGAATTTGTTCTTAACTAARTTGCCTAGTTAAATAAAAAAATACAAATATCATATAGTTTTCCAAGATAACAAAACATTTGACATTTATGGTCTGTTTGCATATATTTTAGAGGCTATTTAAACACAACATTTGTATAAATCCCAATATAAACTGTATTTATAATTATGACAGTATTTTCGGGAGACAATTCTATAACACAATTTCTGATATCACATATCAGGATTATGCCTCTACTGCCATTCATTCCAATTAGACTCGTTTGGATTTTTCCCTGACCAATATAAGGTTGCCATTTTGACCACATTCTGGAACTTTGAGGGTTAATGTTTCTAGTAATGTAATAGGATCTCTATGCTCTAGACAGCCTCTGTACAACCCCTACACAGCCCAGTGATAACGTAACAGCTTCTAATCACTGTTTTTCAATGTTCCCCATCTTTCCTTTTTATTTCTCTCTCTCTCTCTGTATTTGTTTTTACAGGTCTTGTCCCTGACTCTGACCACCCATACAGCAAGTTTGAAAATGAGTAAACCAGAAACCTGTGAGAGAGAGAAGAGTTGTTCAGATGGCCCGGCTCTACTCTGCTCCATCCTCTTTGGGCTGACTATCATCCTGTCCTGCTGACTGTTTTAGCTTAGAGAGCAGACACACACACACACCTATATATCAAGACCGGTCTATCATCATGACTCATCTAAATCAAAACCTTTGCCTATAATTATTAAATACCGTTTTTATTCATTCATTTTAGGTTCTGATTGAAAATTATTTACAGTTTGAGTGTTATGTTTTTCACACGATTAAGAAGTTTGAAGAAGTCTGTAATATTTAGTTTGCTGTTGGAGACATGGCACTGAGTGGAGCTTAACTTTCTGCACATTGTCTTTGTATTTTTGTGAAATCTGATTTAAAGAGCCTTTGTTTTAAATTACTGTAATATCTGTGAGTACGTTTTCGCTTTGTATATATTTCATAAACCAAGATCCTAATTATGCTCAATCTGATACATTTCCTAATAAAATGTTTATTTTAAAGTAAAATGTTTAACATTTTAACGACTTAACAAGCCTTAGATCATGCGCAATGCCAAGCGTCGTCTGGAGTGGTGTAAAGCTCAGCGCCGTTGGACTCTAAAGTAGTGGAAARGCGTTGTCTGGAGTGATGAATCACTCTTCAGCATCTGGCAGTCCGGAAGGATGAATCTGGGTTTGGGGGATGCCAGGCGAACGCTACCTACATGAATGCTTAGTGACAACTGTAAAGTTTGGTGTAGGAGGAATAATGATCTGGGCTGTTTTTCATAGTTCGGCCAAGGCCCCTTGGTTTCAGTGAAGGGAAATCTTAATGCTACAGCGTACAATGACATTCTAGACGTTTCTGTGCTTCCAACTTTGTGGCAACAGTTTGGGGAAGGCCCTTTCCTGTTTCAGCATGACAATGCTCCCGTGCACAAAGCGAGGTCCATACAGAAATGGTTCATCAAGATTTGTGTGGAAGAACTTGATTGGCTTGCACAGAGTTCTGACATCAACCCCATCGAACACCTTTGGGATGAATTGGAACGCCGACTGCGAGCCAGGCCTAATTGCCCAACATTAGTGCTTGACCTCACTAATGCTCTTGTGGCTGAAAGGAAGCAAGTGCCTGACCTCACAAATGCTCTTGTGGCTGAAGGGAAGCAAATCCCTGCAGAAATGTTCCAACATCTAGTGGAATGTCTTCCCAGAAGAGTGGAGGCTGTTATAGCAGCAAATGGGGGACCAACTCCATATTAATGCCCATGATTTTGGAAATGGATGTTTGACACACGTGTCCACYTACTTTTGGTCATGTAGTGAACCTCAGCCTCTCCACCCCTTCTTATTCATAACCACACCCCAATCTACCAGATGTCTGGATGGGGTTGCCAGTCCTTTAATGACAAATGTACTGCCCTGTATGGACATTCAACATCTTAATGGCAGCGCTACTATGGAAAGTTTGGTCATTAAAGGGATACTTCGGAATTTAGGCAATGATGCCCTATATCTACTTCCGCGAGTCAGATGAGCTCGTAGATACAATTTTTTATGTCTGTGTCCGGTATGAAGGAAGTCAGAGGTAGTTTAACAAGCATGCTAGCAGATACCCATAGACTTCCAGTCGTTGCGCTAATGCTACACTGAACAAAAATAAAAATGTAACATGTAAAGTGTTGGTCCCATGTTTCATGAGCTGAAATAAAGATCCCATTAATGTTCCATATGCACAAAAAGCGTATTTCTCTCTGTGCACAAATTTGGGCAGGTATAAGCTACACACTCAAATTTGCATTTTATCYATGGCAATTTGAATGCAGAGATACCGTGATGAGATTCTGAGGCCCATTGTGTTGTGCCATTCATCCGCCGCCATAACCTCAAATATGAGAGTGTACACTTGGTTAGGCGAGTCTAAATGGAATCTAATTCTAATGCTAGTCGATGCTTTGTTGTTGCGACTTCTGCACGTGTGCAGAGTCGGAATCTACAAGGACAGGCACAGCCTATTTAACATGCAAATCTCCTGAAAAGCTTATCTTCAGTTCCATCATTTGCAATGCAGACAACATCCAAACTGACAGCACAGAGACAGACAACACCCTTGACCAGATCAGACGTTTTTAAAAGGTGAAAATACTGAGCAGAAGTCAAATCATCACTTTTATTGGTTTTATTGAACAGTTATAAAGAGGTTCTTGGGCAGACATCCTGTGCACCTGTTTATAGTGGAATCCTGTAATAGACTCATTGGTAGTCTCATATGGGTTACACGTTGAATAAGAATACCTCAAAGGATTTCCCTTTCACATGTACAGGGCCGACCCAGACAGGCCTGTAATAATTGATTTGGAATACATAGCATACTTTACAATGCAATCATGCCAGTCTGTTTGTGCAGTAATGCATACTCCATGTCACTRAGTAACATGCCAAACATGACAATGACAACAATGGAGTTGGCAAGAACACCAACAGATCTGGGAGCAGGCTATACTTTACAATCATGTTTAATTGTATTGAAGAATTTCTCGTTGAACAATGAAATCCATTGAGTCATAAAAACGACAAAAGCATGTAGGTGCTCAGATTTGGACAGGACAGTGGACARCCTGCCTTCCCTGGAGGAATGTATGTGTACATTAAAACAACATGGCCTTGACAAACCCCTCCACATTCCTAGCATGTTTCCCATGCTTTGTGTGATGTATTSTTGTCTCTGCCTTCTTGCCCTTTGTGCTGTTGTCTGTGCCCAATAATGTTTATACCATGTTTTATGCTGCTACCATGTGTTGCTATCATTATGTTGTTATGTTGTGTTTCTACCATGCTGTGTTGTAATGTGTTGCTGCCTTGCTATGTTGTTGTCTTAGGTCTCTCTTTATGTAGTGTTGTGTTCTCTCTCTTGTTGTGATGTGTGTTTTGTCCTATATTTATATTGTATTTATTTTTTACTTCTTAATCCAAAGCCCCCGTCCCCGCAGGAGAATTTGTTCTTAACTGACTTGCCTAGTTAAATAAAGGTAAAATAAAAAATGTAAAGTACAATTGATCTAAAACAGTCTACAGGCTACATATGCACCACCAAGTCAGAACAGTACACTAAGTTATGAGGGGGYAAAGGACCACATTATTAGGGTGAGGCACATGGGCTTCTAACAGCTTAAAACAAAACATACACTTAATATTGCTTCCTTAGCTACAGTATACATATCTCTCTGGCATATTACATCATTTATGCAGCACCAAACAATACATTTTAGGACTTAACCTTGTTGTGCTGTGCTCACTTGAACAGGAAGGTGGCGCAGCGATCCTTCTTGTGGGCAAATTCTTTCATGAAACTTTGTTATCAAAGTCTAACATTCTCTGGATTTATGGTGCTTTCAAGACAACTGGGTACTCTGAAAAAAACAAGTTTGAATCATGGCCTCCTTGATCTTTAGGTCGGAGCTCTAGAATGAGGCCCAAGTTCCTGACTTGAAATTCKGAGTTGGATTACCATTCAAAACGTATTTTCCCAGTCGGGGCTCATTTTTTGCCAAATTCCCAATTGTCTTGAACTCACGGAAGTCTGAGATTTACCAGTTCCAAGTTTCCAGTTGTTTTGAAAGCGGCAGAAGTCATGCTAGATTGACAGCATGGCCAATCTATTCAACCTTTTCTGGCCCATGGTGTTGCGTGAGAATGTTTATCCTTTTAAACTTGGAAAAGAGACACTAAACCCAGACTTGGACCACACACCCTCTCCACCGAATAGCAGGCAGGGGAATCAAAATAGTGATTGCTTTGCGATGCTTGCATTTAGCCACTGATTCCTTCCTAACCACTCGCAAACCAATTTGCGATTTCCAACTTGTTAAGTAATGTTTATGTCCAATGGCCGATGAGCACCATTGCGTTTTATCTATAATTTATCTTCATATGACAAGGATTGAAAAGCATTTGCCAGTAAATTGTCACCGTGATTCAAGATGATGACTGCTTATCTAGCTTGCTAGCTAGGATTTTGAAAGTATGACGTTGACATGATCATTCCAATCAAAGCTGCGGTAGATATAACGTGATTTGACGTTATTTTATCTGTGGCCAATGACCTTGAMCCTTCTTGGATGGGCACTTCTAATGTAAATATATGGCTGCACCCAAGGGGMCTTGAACTGCCTAGCTCTCCCTCTAGATTCTGCAGTGACGTAGTGTCCCCATGAGTGACAAAACACTGAGCCAGAAAACTAGAAACTAGACATTATCAACGTCTAAGCTCTGTACTTTCCACTAGCTGCCCCTCCACCACAGAAAGCACTGAGCTAGGCTGAATTACCTGCATTTTGGAGCTGCCTTACCCAAGAAAGCAAAAAAGAGACCATGTTTGTATGCGGCTTTATTAACTCAATATATATTTTATAAATTGTTTCAAACTCATATGTGACACGTATTAATGCCAAAATAACATGCAAATATATATATATATATATTTACAGTACCTGTCAAAAGTTTGGACACTCATTCAAGGGTTTTTCTTTATTTTTACTATTTTCTACATTGTAGAATAATAGTGGATGTAGAAACTATGAAATAACACATATGGAATTATGTAGTAACCAAGAAAAGTGTTAAACAAATCAAAATATATTTAAAATGTGAGATTCTTCAAAGTAGCCACCCTTTGCCTTGATGACAGCTTTGCACACTTGGCATTCTCTCAACCAGCTTCATGAGGAATGCTTGAAYGAGATCCCACATATGCTGAGCACTTGTTGGCTGCTTTTCCTTCACTCTGCGGTCCAACTCATCCCAAACCATCTCAATTGGGTTGAGGTTGGGTGATTGTGGAGGCCAGGTCATCTGATGCAGCACTCCATCACTCTCTTTGGCTAAATAGCCCTTACACAGCCTGGAGGTGTGTTTTGGGTCATTGTCCTGTTGAAAAATAAATGATAGTCCCACAAAGAGCAAACCAGATGGGATGGCGTATTGCTGCAGAATGCTGTGGTAGCCATGCTGGTTAAGTCTTCCTTGAATTCTAAATAAATCACTGACAGTGTCACTAGCAAGGCACCCCCACACCACCCCACCTCCTTCTCCATGCTTCACAGTGGGAACCACACATGCGGAGATCATCCGTTCACCTACTCTGCGTTTCACAAAGACATGGCGGTTGGAATAAAAAATCTCAAATTTGGACTCATCAGACCAAAGGACAGATTTCCACCGGTCTAATATCCATTGCTCGTGTTTCTTGGCCCAAGCAAGTCTCTTATTATTATTGGTGTCCTTTAATAGTGGTTTCTTTGCAGCAATTCGACCATGAAGGCCTGATTCATGTCTCTTCTGAACAGTTGATGTTGAGATGTGTCTTTTGCTTGAACTCTGTGAAGCATGTATTTGGGCTGCAATCTGAGGTGCAGTTAACTCTAATGAACTTATCCTCTGCAGCAGAGGTAACTCTGGGTCTTCCTTTCCTTCCTTTTCTCGTGAGAGACAGTTTCATCATAGCGCTTGATGGTTTTTGCAACTGCACTTYAAGAAACTTTCAAAGTACTTGAAATGTTCCGCATTGACTGACCTTCATGTCTTAAAGTAATGGACTGTTGTTTCTCTTTGCTTATTTGAGCTGTTCTTGCCATAATATGGAGTTGGTCTTTTACCAAATAGGGCTATCTTCTGTATACCACCCCTACCTTGTCACAACACAACTGATTGGCTCAAACGCATTAAGAAGGAAATAAATTCCACAAATTAACTTTTAAGAAGGCACACCTGTTAGTTGAAATGCATTCCAGGTGACTATCTCATGAAGCTGGTTGAGAGAATTCCAAGAGTGTGCAGAGCTGTCATCAAAGCATAGGGTGGTTACTTTGAAGAATCTATCATCTAAAATATATTTTGATTTGTTTAACACTTGTTTGGTTACTACATGATTCCATATGTGTTATTTCATAGTTTTGATGTCTTCACTATTATTCTACAATGTAGATAATAGTAAAAAATTAAGAAAAACTCTTCAATGAGTAGGTGTGTCCAAGCTTTTGACTGGTACTGTATATACACTACTGTTCAAAAGTTTGGGGTCACTTAGAATGTCCTTGTTTTTTAAATAAAAGCAAATTTTTGGTCCATTAAATAGCATCAAATTGATCAGAAATACAGTGTAGACATTGTTAATGTTGTAAATGACTATTGTAGCTGGGAACGTCYGAATATCTACATAGGCGTACAGAGGCCCATTATCAGCAGTGAAGAGGCGACTCCAGGATGCTGGCCTTCTAGGCAGAGTTCCTCTGTCCAGTGTCTGTGTTCTTTTGCCCATCTTAAACTTTTCTTTTTATTGGCCAGTCTGAGATATAGCTTTTTCTTGGAACTCTGCCTAGATGGCCAACATCCCGGAGTCGCCTCTGTTGACGTTGAGACTGGTGTTTTGCGGGTAGTATTTAATGAAGCTCCCAGTTGAGGACTTGTGAGGCATCTGTTTCTCAAACTAGACACTCTAATGCACTTGTCTTCTTGCTCAGTTGTGCACCGGGGCCTCCCACTCCTCTTTCTATTCTGGTTAGAGCCAGTTTGCACTGTTCTGTGAAGGGAGTAGTACACAGCGTTGTATGAGATCTTCAGTTTCTTGGCAATTTCTCACATGGAATGGCCTTCATTTCTCAGAACAAGAATAGACTGTCGAGTTTCAGAAGAAAGTTATTTGTTTCTGGCTATTTTGAGCCTGTATTCAAACCCACAAATGCTGATGCTCCAGATACTCAACTAGTCTAAAGAAGGCCAGTTGTATTGCTTCTTTAATCAGAACAACAGTTTTCAGCTGTGCTAATGTAACAGTTTAGCTTCTGTCCCTCTCCTCGCCCCTACCTGGGCTCGAACCAGGGACCCTCTGCACACATCGACAACAGCCACCCTCGAAGCATCGTTACCCATCGCTCCACAAAAGCCGCGGCCCTTGCAGAGCAAAGGGAACAACTACTTCAAGGTCTCAGAGCGAGTGACGTCACCAATGGAAACACTATTAGCTCGCACCCCGCTAACTAGCTAGACATTTCACATCGGTTACACTAACATAATTGCAAAATGGTTTTCTAATGATCAATTAGCCTTTTAAAATGATCAACTTGGATTAGCTAACACAACGTGCCATTGTGACACAGGAGTGATGGTTGCTGATAATGGGCCTCTGTACGCCTATGTAGATATTACATTTCCAGCTACAATAGTCATATACAACATTAACAATATCTACACTGTATTTCTGATCAATTTGATGTTATTTTAATGGACAAACATATTGCTTTTCGTTCAAAAACAAGGACATTTCTAAGTGACCCCAAACTTTTAAACAGTAGTGTACATATATAAATATATACATTTTTTGTTAGCTAAACAAGTGCTTGTTACTGCCATCAGACATATCAGAGAATACAGCTGTTATACACTCGCATTCGCTGACATTATTGACAGTTTGAACTCAGCTTTGTTTCAAGTTTTATTCTCCAGTGTTGAATTGACTGTTCCCGACACTTCTGTGCCAAGGCTCTGCTGAGGCAGCTGCTCGTGTGTTGCTGTTGCGCGCTCAAGGTCCTCGGTGGAGATTTGCACCACCAATGGAGACTAGGTGGGGAAAGCAGTTGTCTTTGGAGTTGACGCAGAAATATATCAAATGTTAACTGGCATCTGTGCGTTTGCTTAATCCAATAAATGTATGACTCCATGTGTAGCCAATCATTTGGAGATGCCAAATGCGCTTAATGCGCATACTGTATGTGGCTGACGGGTAATGTCCTCTGACTCATCATGTCATTTGGTAATGAAAATTAAGCGAAATTATATTAACAGGTGTAGGCCTAATATCAAGTTAGACACCTCTCAGAAAGCATTAGAGACTGTGATAAAAAAAAATTGCATAAAGTTTCAATAAACGGTTTCCTACTAGGGCTAGGCCTACTTCCCAAACATCCCTTCACAACACCCAACACTATAATGAAATGATCAAATAATCCAATAATATTTTAAAACAAAGGATATTTGGAAGACATTCATGATCGTATTTGATATTATTGTTATTATTAGGTTATTTGCATCATTGACTAAGATATATTTTTGATAAATCAACAATAGCCAAACTAATTGTGGTAGGCTAAATGACACAGTATAGTAGACCATCACACTTTCACTTGTTGGTTACTTTTATCTGAACAGCGGACTCCCTGGCTATGAACCCTGCGCACTTAAATTTGTATATATTTTTGGTATTCGAGCGGCACAAAAGCATGATTGATAGATCAATGGCAAATCACAGAATCCCCTGTTCTTATTTGGCCAATCGTTGCGCATCCTGGGCGGGGTTTGTAGCTCTGCTGGAGTGTGTTTTTTTCTTCCCTCTCGCAGACCGGAGAGAGAGAATCCCAAAAATGACATCCAGATTGCAGGGGAGCAGAGCAGAGAGTGAGTGAGAGAGAGACTGGGAGAGAGAAAGAAAGAACTCAACAACCCGTTCAYTTTCAGGGAGAAAACAGAGAATATCAGCCAGTGCATGTTTTATTTTACAGCTTCATACTTGGCATCTTGTGGAAAATTCCGACTTTAGAAATGTAGTTGGACACAAAGAAAACCTGAGAAGAATACATCAATGTGTTTTTGAAAACAAAAGCGTTAGCATAAACGTTTCCTGTTTCTTGACATCGTAGTAGAACGGAGAACCCCTTGGTTTGAACCCTGCGCTCATCTCCAGTTTTGGGAAGAACACTGTCTGCTGCAATCCAACCGTCAAGATGTGTGACCTGATGCCAGTTTCGAAACCTGCAGAAAAAATCGGCAAAATGAAAAAGTTGCGAAGAACTTTGTCAGAGAGCTTCAGTCGCATAGGTAAGTAGCCTACCCCTACTGTAGCGGTTATAGTGCAACAATGCAAAGCCTATCGCAGTTAACGGTTATGGAAAACGGTGCTGTAGCCTAGGGAACTATTCTAATAATGTCCACTCCAACTAGTCGGGACGATAGCGGAATTTCACTTTACAAAAAGCTTTAGACAAAAAAACAGCGGTGGCATTCACACTGGTGGCAATCACTTTTACGACATTACGATTATGCATTATGGCAATAACTGTCATTGTGTTGCTGCAATTCAACACATTGTTACACTGTAACGGGAATGACATTAGAAAGAGTGCATTCTAAATACATGGCTATGATATTAGCTATGTGAATATTGTAAATGGGTAGTTCATGTTGAGTGTTATCATTACTGCCGTATAAAACATCAGGGATTTGCCGATGTGCTTATTGTACAACTGGAAGAAGCTTGCTATCCAAATGGCCTGCGTGCGTAAACTCAGGCATCTAAGCAGGTACACACACTGCATCTCTCTCTCTCTCTCTCTCTCTCTCTCTCTCTCTCTCTCTCTCTCTCTCTCTCTCTCTCTCTCTCTCTCTCTCTCTCTCTCTCTCTCTCTCTCTCTCTCTCTCTCTCTCTCTCATCCCCGTGTTGGTCTATACGGTTTGGTGCATTAAAGGCTCACCAAATATCACTCCCTATGTAGACGACCTAGATATATTCTCTCCCCACAAATTAACTGATCAGATACAACAAGAAGAGGGAACATTTACCAATATGGGTCGAATATGAGGCTGCATGAAAAAAGGTCGGCATTGACTTCGTCCATATTGGTCACTGTTGCTGCTGATATCTGCATCAGCCATCAACGTGGTGCAACGCACTATATAGGCATTGATTGATCACTCACTCTCTGTCTGTGTTTCACGGATGGTTTAACAAAGAGCATTACATCTTAGTTCGAGAAGTTGGGCTTCTTTTAACCAAGTCATAATGCTACGTCCTTACTATATACCAGTAGATATGATTATTTCCATACATGTCCTAATAATACGCTCACACTCAATGTCACATCATAGTTCAGCCTGGTCTCATAGACTAGACGTAACATAGTAAACGTAAATCCGGGACCCCCAGTTAGTACATTATGTTACCTTTGGTATGGTTACATTAGACATATTGTTACTTAAGGCAAAAAAAACTAAGGTAGGCTGGTTGGTCGGGTGGAAAGGTTGCGAGTTCGAATCTCTTCATGGACAACTTTAGAATTTGAGCTAATTAGCAACTTAGTTACTTACAATTTTTTTGCTACTTTTTTTAGCTACCCTTCCCCTAACTCTAAAACTAACCTWAACCCTTTTAGTTACCCCTAATCTTAATCCTGTAACCTAACTCTGAAACTTAACCCTAACCTTAACCCCTAACCCAGCATTTTTTTCCCAGCTAGCTAACGTTAGCTACCTAGCCAGAATTCATAACATATCATATGTTTTGCTAATTTGTAACAATTTTATTTTTTCCAAATTCGTAATATATAATATAAATTGTAATTCATAACATATCATACGACATGGGTGATGGACATCCTCAAGTTAATACATATCATACGAAATGTAACATATCATGCTAAATGGAGTTGGGAATTTGATGTGAGACCCAGATTGTAGGCTATTTATCCTACCTTGCTATTCCAGGCTATGCTACCACCTTGCATGTCAATTGCCAACTGTGCTAAGGTCATGTACTGTAGGATCTACAAACTCACAACTCTATCCTTGTCTTTTAACTGTTACTGTGTATTTCCAGTACATCGCTATGACAATGCAGCCGTCTGACCTTAGCTGAGGTTAGCTGGGATTAGACTGTTGGCCTACTCCAGGGATCATCAACTAGATTCAGCTATGGGTTGATTTTTTCTTGAGGGGATGGTCAGGGGCCCGGAACATAATTACAAATAATTTGTAGACTGCAAATTTGTAACGTGTGCGTGTGCTGGGAGTCGGGAAGCAATTTCAGGGAGTGAACCGTTTAATAACGGAGAGGGAGCACACGTGACAGTACCCCCTCCGCGGCGCGTTCGGCTCCAGCAGCAGGACACCAACTACAGGGACGATCCCGGGGATCAGGAGTGAATCGTTTAATAACGGAGAGGGAGCACACGTGACAGTACCCCCTCCGCGGCGCGTTCGGCTCCAGCAGCAGGACACCAACCACAGSGACGATCCCGGGGATCAGGAGTGGTCCGGTCGCCTCCGCTGTGGTGCAGAAATCTGACAAACCGGCTGAGGCATGAGAGCCTGATGAGCGGGCTGAGACCTCCCCAGTTGCCTCGTAGAGGCACGGGAACCTGTTCACCCAGCTGAGGCATGGGAGCCTGTTGAGCCAGCTGAGGCATGGGAGCCTGTTGAGCCAGCTGAGGCATGGGAGCCTGTTGAGCCAGCTGAGGCATGGGAGCCTATCGATCCCGCTAAGGTATGGAAACCCGTCGAGCCAGCTGAGGCATGGGAGCCTATCGATCCCGCTGAGGTATGGAAACCCGTCGAGCCTGGTTCTGGTTCTGACACCCGGACCTGACATCACCTCCAACACAATTTTTTTTTAAATTAAACACTCCCTTATGCTTCCCTTTGGTGAGTCAATTTCATTATGCACTGATGCGTGTAACAATGGTGACAGGTGTGCAGCCTGGTGACCTGGAGGCCAGAGAGGGAGCACACGTGACAAAATTTACGATAACATAATCATTTCTAACCTTGCTTACATTTGCTCACGATCGCATACACTGTAAAACTCTGTATTATGCGTGGGAATACTTTGGAACCTATTTCCCAAATTAAAATCACTTGGAGCTGTCTTTTATGTCCAATAATAATAATAATAATAAAACATTATTTTATTATAAAAAATAAAATCCCCCGTGGGCCTCCAGTTGGGGAATGTCATGACATAATTTTCTGGAATTTTCCAAGCTGTTTAAAGGCACAGTCAACTTAGTGTATGTAGACTTCTGACCCACTGGAATTGTAATACAGTGAATTATAAGTGAAATAATCTGTCTGTAAACAGTTGTAGGAAAAATGACTTGTGTCATGCACAAAGTAGATGTACTAACCAACTTGCCAAAACTATACTTTGTTAACAAGAAATTTGTGGATTGGTTGAAAAACTAGTTTTAATGACTCCAACCTAACTGTATGTAAAATTCCGACTTCAACTGTAAATGATATCACCTGCAGTTGAAGTTTTTCCAACAATTGTTTACAGACAGATTATTTCACTGTATCYCAATTCCAGTGGGTCAGAAGTTTACATACACTAAGTTGACAGTGCCTTTAAACAGCTTGGACAATTCTAGAAAATGATGGCTAATTGGCTAATTGACATAATTTGAGTCAATTGGAGGTGTACCTGTGGATGTATTTCAAGGCCTACCTTCAAACTCTGTGCCTCTTTGCTTGACATCATGGGAAAATGAAAAGAAATCAGCCAAGACCTCCACAAGTCTGGTTCACCCTTGGGAGAAATTTCCAAATGCCTGAAGGTACCACGTTCATCTGTACAAACAATAGTACGCAAGTATAAACACCATGGAACCACGCAGCCGTCATACCGCTCACGAAGGAGAGGCGTTCTGTCTCCTAGAGATGAACGTACTTTGGTGCGAAAAGTGCAAATCAATCCCAGAACAACAGCAAAGGACCTTGTGAAGATGCTGGAGGAAACAAGTACAAAAGTATCTATATCCACAGTAAAACAAGTCCTATATTGACATAACCTGAAAGGCCGCTCAGCAAGGAAGAAGCCACTGGTCCAAAACCGCCATAAAAAAAGACAGACTATGGTTTGCAACTGCACATGGGGACAAAGATCGTACTTTTTGGAGACATGTCCTCTGGTCTGATGAAACAAAAATAGAACTGTTTGGCCATAATGACCATCGTTATGTTTGGAGGAAAAAGGGGGCGGCTTGTAAGCCTAAGAACACCATCCCAACCGTGAAGCACGGGGGTGGCAGCATCATATTGTGGGGGTGCTTTGCTGCAGGAGGGACTGGTGCACTTCACAAAATAGATGGCATCATGAGGTAGGAAAATTATGTGGATATATTGAAGCAACTTCTCAAGACATCAGTCAGGAAGTCAAAGCTTGGTCGCAAATGGGTCTTCCAAATGGACAATGACCCCAAGCATTCTTCCAAAGTTGTAGAAAAATGGCTTAAGGACAACAAAGTCAAGGTATTGGAGGGGCCATCCCAAAGCCCTGACCTCAATCCTATAGAACATTTGTGGGCAGAACTGAAAAAGTGTGTGCGAGCAAGGAGGCCTACAAACCTGACTCAGTTACACCAGCTCTGTCATGAGGAATGGGCCAAAATTCACCCAACTTATTGTGGGAAGTTTGTGGAAGGCTACCCGAAACGTTTGACCCAAGTTAAACAATTTAAAGGCAATGCTAACCAATACTAATTGAGTGTAACGGCTTTCGTCTTCCTCCTCGTCTGAGGAGGAGAAGTTAGAAGGATCGGAGGACCAATGTGCAGCGTGGTAATTGTTCATCTTGTTTAATAAAAGTGAACACTCAAAATACAAAAACAACATATGTGAAAAACCGAAACAGTTCTGTCTGGTGCAGACACACGAAGACTGAAGACAACCACCCACCAAAACCAACACAAAACAGGCTACCTAAATATGGTTCCCAATCAGGGACAACGATTGACAGCTGCCTCTGATTGAGAACCATATCAGGCCAAACACAGACATAGAAAAACATAGAAATACAAACATAGACTGCCCACCCCAACTCACGCCCTGACCATACTAAATAAAGACAAAACAAAGGAAATAAAGGTCAGAACGTGACATTGAGTGTATGTAAACTTCTTACCCACTGGGAATGTGATGAAAGAAAAAAAAGCTGAAATAAATCCTTCTCTCTACTATTATTCTGACATTTCACATTCTTAAAATAAAGTGGTGATCCTAACTGACCTAAGACAGGGAATTTTTATTAGGATTAAATGTCAGGAATTGTGAAACTGAGTTCAAATGTATTTGGCTAAGGTGTATGTAAACTTCCGACTTCAACTGTATAGTATCTTATATTTATGTTCTTGAATACGAGTCCATGTTTAGTTCTGTTTTGGAAATGTTCAATATATCAGACTTGTATGTGAATGAGTGTTCAAACTAAATAACAATGCTACAGAGTCTTGTGTCTTGACTCCCATTTACTGTAATTGTAATGATCCTGCTGTGTTTTCTACTTTGAGGAAATTCTCCTCTCCTCTCTGTTCTCTGATGAGAAAGATGAAATTTAATGGCACCGCGGCTAGATGACTCTGCCTCAAAACAACGCCATTGACATGAATAAGTCATTTTACATCAAGGCCAAACAAAATACTGTTACTCCCATCTCCCCCTGTCTCTTTGTGTCAGATTAGTTGTGATACCCTCCAATCGGATAATTATTGAGTTCATTATGATACATTTGTAATTAAAGAGAWATTTATTAGGCTATGTTTCCGAAGAGCATTTTTCAGCACTCTTCCCAGGCAATGTGGATTGGTTTGTCTTTCACAGTTAAAAACAAAGCTAAAGATAAGATCTGGTTGGCACTGAATGTAACATACAGTACATCTAGCTGTCAAGGAGGAAACAATCACACCGGCAACACAGCATTGTTTACCTTCCTTTTCAAAAATACGAAGGATATTGRTGTCCAATGCAATCACTATGACTTCCTGTGATTATAGTTATAGTGGCGAGAGAAGACAAGAGCTCCTCAGTCACACCAATGGGCTGCTAGTGTTGTGTTGCTCTCCCTGCCACACCTGGGTTCAAATATTATTTGAAATCTTTCAAAATTACTTATAGCGTTTGCTTAAGCCTGCCTAGAATGCCATTTGGGTGGGATGTGCACTTTTGGGACTATTCTATTGGTTCCGTTGCGCCAGGCAAGATCAATCAAGCACAGCTAAAGTATATTTAAAGATTTCAAATACTATTTGAAGTGAACCCAGGTGTGTTCCCAGCCATTCACTAGTCTACTAATGATGATGCAGTGTCTGAAAGGTCTGTCTAATAAAGCACAAACAAACTCTTCTTCTGAACGCTGCCAGTGTCGGATCATGTTGATTGACCATGGACTGACTGCCTGAGTGACTACCTTAATGAAGGAAGCATAATGAATCTTTATCACACGAATAGGAAATCAGGACACAATTACAGGGCTGTGTGTGTGCGTACTGTACGTGTGTGCGTGTGTGTGTGGGTTATGAGTGAGTGCACACTGGTTGTAGGCACTGTTTTTGTTCCCTGTTCAGAAGACGTCAATGTGAACCTGATTTTTTTCTTCTCTCTATTTTCAGCTTTCAAGAAAGAGGACAGTGGCTTTGATGAGGTGAGTTCAAAACCAGTGAAACAGCTGGTGAAATGATTTGCCCATTTTTCAGTGCAATACAACAATATTTGTATCATGGATTGAATTCATAGACAGACAATACTGTGGTGGATCTGTATGCTGTTCAGTAGTTTATTTCTATGATCGGTCATTAGATAGGGTTTGTAATGTATTCATGTGTACTGCATCAGGGCTGTCCTATCATCTCAGTAGTCCTAGTCCTCTGGGCCAGTGTTTGTCACAAGGAAGCCAACCAGACACATTATTCTGTGGACAGAGAAACTAACATCAGATTGATGAAAGTATTAGAGAATGTTTTCCCAATGTATAACAATGCTGCATGCGTGTGTGTGCGTGTGCGTGAGTGTGTTTGCATGCGCGCGTGTGTTGATGAGAATGCCGATAAGGCCGTAGACACTAGGATGTAAATGTTAAATGCGCTGGCAGGGAAATTCTGCTTGCTTGCTCTTTTGAGTTGAAGTAACATCGATTTTTTTCCCCCCCAAGCCCTCAATGCGGTGCTTTAGATTGGTATCTAAAGAGATGTTCTTGGTGAAAGATAAGGCTTAACTCCTGTGGTCTCTAAGCCTTTCCCTTTTCCAGTTGGAAATTCAAGTACACAAGGTGTAGAGAGACTGAGGAGACAGCAGCCAGTGTGAATGTTTGCTGATCTTGCTTTGGTTAATGATAGCCTTATCTGTTTAGCTTATGAAGGCTGTGATGGTACAGACAAACCAGGGATGGCATTAACTAACTGAACAGCTCTGCAAATGGAGGCTGAAACTAATGCCGTGCATACACTACGCAATTTTGCCATGAATTCCCCATGTTTTTTGCCATCCCAGACAAATTTTCATGATCGGGGTGAAACCCTATGAACTTGGGCTAGGATCAATGCATCGGGACTCGCATAGTTTGAGTGGGTCAAGGACTCACCTACGATGGCTGTTCCGTTCTCCAGATCCCTGTCGGATGTCCTGAAAAATTTRCGGACACATTTTGGATGCGCATCTTGTAGTATGAGCAGTGCTACAACGCGATTGGGCAAGGACTGCTGCCAATAGCCAATGAGCACTCAACATGTGAGACCAAAACAATGATGGCAAAGAGGAAAGTAACAACTACATGCATCGTGTGGACCGAGGTGATGGAGGACAGATTGGTGGAGCTGTGGAGAGAACCTGGCTGCCTTCAATGTGCAAGTTCGTTTTACGTGCCCCAGATGAGCGCAGTTTGCTCATTCCATTGGTCTTTAACTTCTCTAGGGTATGTGGGACGCTAGCATCTCACCTCGTCAACAGTCAGTGAAACTGCAGGGCGCCAAATTCAAAACAACAGAAATCCCATAATTTAAATTCCTCAAACATACAAGTATTTTACACCATTTTAAAGATACACTTGTTGTAAATCCAGCCACAGTGTCCGATTTCAAAAAGGTTTTACGACGAAAGCACACCAAACGATTATGTTAGGTCAGAGCCAAGTCACAGAAAAAGAAAGCCATTTTTCCAGCCAAAGAGAGGAGTAACAAAAAGCAGAAATAGAGATAAAATTAATCACTAACCTTTGATGATCTTCATCAGATGACACTCATAGGACTTCATGTTACACAATACATGTATGTTTTGTTCGGTAAAGTTCATATTTATATCCAAAAATCTGAGTTTAGGCGGGACGCTACTGTCTCACTTGGCCAAAAGCCAGAGAAAATGCAGAGCGCCAAATTCAAATAAATTACTATAAAAATCTAACTTTCATTAAATCACACATGAAAGATACCAAATTAAAGCTACACTGGTTGTGAATCCAGCCAACATGTCAGAATTCAAATAGGCTTTTCGGTGAAAGCAAACGATGCTATTAGCTGAGGATAGCACCATAGTAAACAAAGAAAGAGAAGCATATTTCAACCCTGTAGGCGCGACACAAAACGCAGAAATAAAAATATAATTCATGCCTTACCTTTGACGAGCTTCTGTTGTTGGCACTCCAATATGTCCCATAAACATCACAAATGGTCCTTTTGTTCGATGAATTCCGTCGATATATATACAAAATGTCCATTTATTTGGCGCGTTTGATCCAGAAAAACACCGGTTCCAACTTGTGAAACGTTACTACAAAATATCTCAAAGGTTACCTGTAAACTCTGCCAAAACATTTCAAACTACTTTTGTAATACAACTTTAGGTATTTTTTTACGTAAATAATCGATAAAGTTGAAGACGGGATGATCTGTGTTCAATACAGGATTAAAACAAACTGTAGCTAGCTTTCTGGTCACGCGCCTCTAACAAACAGGACACTTTGAGTGACCCTCGTTCAAGATGGCCGTACTTCTTCATTACACAAAGGAATAACCTCAACCAATTTCTAAAGACTGTTGACATCCAGTGGAAGCGGTAGGAACTGGAAGAAGGTCCCTTAGAAATCTGGATTCCCAATGAAAATCCATTGAAAAGACAGTGACCTCAAAAAAAAGAACATCTGAATGGTTTGTCCTCGGYGTTTCGCCTGCTAAATAAGTTCTGTGATACTCACAGACATGATTCAAACAGTTTTAGAAACTTCAGAGTGTTTTCTATTCAAATCTACTAATAATATGCATATCTTATCTTCTGGGGATGAGTAGCTGGCAGTTTAGTTTGGGCATGCTTTTCATCCAAAATTCCGAATGCCAAAAATATTATTTCATATTATCGTTATTATTTCATATTCCATATTCTGCGCCTCCGGATTAAAAAAAATTATTCTGCACATAATGATGTGCACACTTACAAAGCAGCTCACTGTTTGCGTGTCAGCATTTTTTCCCTACGACAACCGAGAAACGCAGAGCAGGATCAACTAGGGAATCATTGTGTAATGTGAGCAGCCACGTCCTGGGGTTGAGGATGGAAGGAAGGAAAGATTTGGGACAAGGAAATCATAAAATGTGACTACGTCCAAGTTGTTAAGATTTTAGAAGTTGTGTAGTGTATGCCCAGCTTAACTGTTTCACACTAGGTGCGAAGAGCCACGATTAGCTGTTTTTCTACCTCTGTTAAATCTCTGGGCATGTCCCCTCCTCCCATGTCCCTGTATTCTTGCCTAGCCCTACACAGATTTTAAGAGTGTGGACATTATCCTGTGCTTCTCTCTCTCTCTTTCTCTCTCTCTCTCCTCTCTCTCTCTCTCTCTCTCTCTCTCTCTCTTCTCTCTCTCTCTTCTCTCTCTCTCTCTCTGTCTCTCTCTCTCTTCTCTCTCTCTCTTCTCTCTCTCTCTCCTCTCTCTCTCTCTCTCTCTCTCTCTTCTCTCTTCTCTCTCTCTCTCTCTCTCTCTCTCCTCTTCTCTGTGGCTCTGTCTCCTTTCTCTCTCTCTCGCTGTCTCTCTCCGTCTCCTCTGTGTTCCCTGTCCTTCTCTTTCCTCTCACTCTCTTTCTTTCTGAGGTCCAGGCCACGGGATGGCATCTCTCTGAGGACTTTACATAACACTAGCCTGGACTGGTGCTCACTGCCCTCTGTGTCTCTCTCTGTGTCTCTCTCTGTGTCTCTCTGTGTCTCTCTGTGTCTCTCTGTGTCTCTCTTCTCTCTCTCTCTCTCTCTCTCTCTCTCTCTCTCTCCTCTCTCTCTCTCTCTCTCTCTCTCTCTCTCTCTCTCTCTCTCTCTCTCTGTCTCCTCTCTCCCTGCTTTTGTATGAGAAGCAGACATCTAACCTATTCTGACCACTGGCGGACTTACCATTAGGCAGAAGAGGCAATTGCCTCAGGCCTCACTCATCAATGGACCTCATGAGCTGGGCATACATTTTTAATATATTCTATATATTTCTACCCCCCATGCTCCGCTCAAGCAATAAATAAATCCCCATACATAATCTGTGTTTAAGATAGAGATATCCACCGATGTCGGCGGAAGGTGGCAGAGCTACAGCAGTGTTTGTCAAATTAGGAACTCGTTACCGGGGCGAAAAATGAATGGAAGTGAATAGGGCATTTCCACGTCAGAGGTATACAGGTTTTGTCATGTATGAATATGTTATTCAATTTGTTTCTATAGGCTAATAGCAGTAAGGCCAAATTCAATATTTCATCAAATAATATTTTTGTAACCTAACATTCTAAATCAAATATCTAAATCATCCTTGGTATGAGCATCTTAAAACTATTCATATGTTACCTTAGTAGTAGTCTCACGTTGCCATACCTCCAAAATCGTATCGCTGTGTGGAGAATTTTGTATTGCAAAAAACGTCTGAATGGTCCTCTGGCTCCCAGAGGCAATATTTTGATTGGATGTTACTTTTCAAGAACCCTTGCCCACATGCCCGTTGGTGCCAGGTGTTATGTTTGGCAAAGTTTTCTGACTGGATAGCACACATTTTGCAGAGAGTTGGTCCGTATGCTAGTTTGCAACATTGCAGAAAATGGAAGAAAACCTGTGAGGGAAAGTGTGAAGAAGAAGTGTGCTCAATACACAATCCAAATACATCGACATATATTGATGGAGATTTTAATCAGCGATTTCCTGGCCATCTTCACCATGCACGGTTGCACCTACAACACTAATTTAGTGAGCACTATTGGAGCTCCCCCCAAGCAAGGCATTTGATTGATTTGACGTGTAGCGAGGCGTCACTGATTTACATCTGGTCTCCACCCCATTATGCTATTTAGGGAATACTGGTTCTCAACCCAGCCTTTTGTCCTCGGACTCTAGYGGGATATAATACACCTTTCTTTAGTAAAAAGGCAGGTGCTGCTGATAAAACTGCCATCGTCATCTAAGCAGAGGACATGTACAGTATGTGTAGCCCATTTATCTGATGCTGTCTGGCATGTCATACTTTGTTTTGGCCAGACAGCATCAGATACATGGGCTACCTGTAGTAAGACAGAGCGGTGCTGTTTCGCTAGCTCGGATGCTTTCGCCGGTGAGATAGTTTCAGCCTCTATTGAATTGAAGGAAGGTTGGTGGGTGCACAGTGCACTGTTCAGATGCTGGAATTATTTTGGATGAACGTGTGAAGGTAACCTACTTTTGAAGTGATTATTTGACAATCAGATAAAAACATGACTGGTTGTGTTGATGGCACATTAAAAGGTAATACAGACTGGCCTCTGACTGGGGCCTCCAAATCACCAAGCCCACCCCTGCTCTGACTGAGCTCTCTCTCTCTCTCAATTCAATTCTATTTAAGGACTTTATATGTTTACATTGCCAAAGCAAGTGAGCTAGATAATAAGCAAAAGTTTAAAAAAATAAATAACAATTTACAGTAAACATTACACTCACAAAAGTTCCCAAAAAATAAAGACATTACAAATGTCATATTATGTGCAAAAAGCACAAAAGGGAAAATAAATGCACATAAATATGGGTTGTATTTACAATGGTGTTTGTTCTTCACTGGTTGCCCTTGTGGCAACAGCTTGCAAATCTTGCTGCTGTGATGGCACACTGTGGTATTTCACCCAAAAGATATGGGAGTTTATCAAAATTGGGTTTGTTTTCTAATTCTTTGTGGATCTGAGTAATCTGAGGGAAATATGTGTCTCTAATATGGTCATACATTTGGCAGTAGGTTAGGAAGTGCAGCTCAGTTTCCACCTCATTTTGTGGGCAGTGTGCACATAGCCTGTCTTCTCTTGAGAGCCCGGTCTGCCTACGGCTGCCTTTCTCAATAATAGCAAGGCTATGCTTACTGAGTCTGTACATAGTTAAAGCTTTCCTTAGGTTTGGGTCAGTCACAACGGTTAGGTATTTTGCTACTCTGTACTCTCTGTTTAGGGCCAAATAGCATTCTAGTTTGCTCTGTTTTTTCTTAATTCTTTCCAATGTGTCAAGTAATTATCTTTTTGTTTTCTCATGATTTGATTGGGTCTAATTGTGRTGCTGTCCTGGGGCTCTGTGGGGTCTGTTTGTGTTTGTGAACAGAGCCCCAAGACCAGCTTGCTTAGGGGACTCTTTTACAGGTTCATCTCTCTGTAGGTGATGGCTTTGTTATGGAAGGTTTGGAAATCTCTTGTTTTTCGGCGGTTGTAGAATTGAATGGCTCTTTTCTGGATTTTGATAATTAGCGGGTAGCGGCCTAAATTCTGCTCTGCATGCATTATTTGGTCTCTCTCTCTTTATCTCACTCTCTCTCCCTCTTTCTCTTTCCCAATTTCCCTCTTTCTCTCTCTTTCTCTCTCACTCTCTCCCTCTCTCCCTCCCTCTCACTCTCTCCTTCTCTTGTAATCTGCAGTCTCAGCTCTGTGGTTGCACTGAGGAAGTCATTATGCTCATTTTAAGACTTTGTCATCACAGGGGCTTTGCACAAGTCATTATTTATGTTGGCACTGGAGTCTAGCTGTATATAAAATGTCTGTAAATAAAATCTAAGTTATTTAACCTTGGCATTAGTTATGTTTCCTGTGATTACGCTGATTAACATAGATTAGATACATCTCCACCACCAGTCCATTTTATGCTACTCGGACTTTTGTGGTGAAATAATGTGAACCGGACCGTTCCAAGAAGCTGGTACTCTGGGAAATAGCCCGGACCATTGGCTATAAATGGTCTCTGCCGCCAGGGGAAAAATGTAAAGAATTTGGGAATGAAAAATAACCATTTCCTGTGCAGCACCAGGTTGTCTCTGAGTGAGCAGTAAGGAGAGGAATTAGCCGGCGTGTGTTTGTGTCTTAAAGAAGGGCCCATTGTTTGCTACATTGTTCAGCTGATGCCCATTCATCATGGGCAGAAACACCAGCCAGAATCGAACAAGTCCTGATTAAAATGTACCCAGAGTAGCTAGCCTACTACACTGCCTGAAGAATTATCAACAGTACCCTGTTAGTTTGTCTTGATATTAAATTGTTGCTCCAAGGTAATGTGACTGTATCTGGCACAAGAAGAGATATCATCTGGTCATAACTCCCAGAGAAAGAGACCAGTCATCCACAGCAGTCTTTATCCCCTCTCTCCTCTTCTCTCTGTCCTCTCTACTCTTCTCTCTCACTCCTGCCCTCCCTGATTCCTTCTCTCGTATATCCCTCTCTGTCTCTGTGTTTCTCTCTCTCCCGTCGCCACTCAATCTCTCTTTTCATCTCTCCCTACCTTCTCTCTCTCTCTCTCTCTCTCTCTCTCTCCTCTCTTTCTCCTTGCTCCCCTCTCCTAGTGGAAACACAGGCATGTGCTGTGTGGCCTGGCTGAATGTTAAATAACACTGCTGTGGGTTTGACTGTTCTATTACAGAAGGCTGTTAGAGAATCTGGGAGCTAAATACACACACACACACACACACACACACACACACATCACACACACACACACACACACACACACACACACACACACACACACACAACCACACACACACACACACACACACACACACACACACACACACACACACACACACACACACATACACACACATCACACACACACACACACACACACACACACACACACACACACACACACACACACACACACACACACACACACATCACCTGGAATGCTGAAATGGCCTCTACTTAAGAGGAAGTCTCAGGAGGCATCATGTTGAGCCATTAGAATGGCAGATTGTGTGTGTGTGTGTGTGTGTGTGTGTGTGTGTGTGTGTGTGTGTGTGTGTGTGTGTGTGTGTGTGTGTGTGTGTGTGTGTGTGTGTGGTGTGTTGTGTGTGTGTGTGTGTGTGTGTTGTGTGTGTGTGTGTGTGGTGTGTGTGTGCGCGTGCTTGGTGTGTGTGTGTGCTAGCAACGCACAATCCTCAGCGCTGTCCATGGACTCAATCCAATTTTAGTTAACATGTAATAGCGAGTTCCATGAGTGTCCGTTTGTCTTCACTGACACAGTTGTATGCACACAGAGAAATTGTATGTGTTAGACAATCAAAAATAACTTCAGTATAATGTGACAATTGCTAAATCTTGTTAGATTAGGCCAAGGTCCTTCAATTAATTTCTGGCTATTAATAATTATTTTCTCCTTCCTTTTTTCTCTTTCTCTCTTCTCTCTCCCATCTCATCTCTTCTCTCTCTCTCTCTCTCTCTCTCTCGTCTCTCTCTCTCTCCTCTTCTCTCTCTCTTCTCTGGTCTCCGCGCACGAGAACTTCATTATCTATTCTCAGCAGAATTGGAGTCTGGCACATTGAATAATTGCATGTGTTTGGTGTCAGGATCAGAAATGAATGCAATAAACGTCTTCATCTATCACATTAAAGACTCCAGCGATATTAGTGGAGGAGCCATTAAGACTGAACCGGATGGAAAATCTGTCATTTATTTCACAGGAAACAAATCACCTTTTGGTCCTTGGGAGTTATCTGAAGGTTTATAATGGGAGGAACAGTGCTCTCCTGTCATCATTGTCATCTGTGTCATCATCTTTTATGTCATCACTAGCAGTCAGTCACTTCTTGAATAGCAGTATGGTATAGGCTGGAGCCATTCCCCAGGTCTTAGAATGTTAGCGTGCCAAGGGCGGAGGGAGAGAAATGTCGAGAAGAGAGATGCCTGGAATAGTGAGTTTTTCCTCCGTCAGGGGATGTAGGGATGGTTGGGTCACAGTTAAGCCCCAGTGAGGGACTGCTAGGTGGGGTAGATGGGGGAGAGAGGAGGGGGAGGGAAGGAGAGAGAGAGGTGCTGTCACGTATTCTGCCATGGTGATCCTTGGGGACGGACACAGCCCAGCAGAATACCCAGATAGACCATGGATTTATCTCTCTCGCACTCTCTCTTACTCTCTCCATCTCTCGCTTGCTGACTCCTCAGAACTCCAGTTCTTTACCAAGACTTTAGCCTTGCTTTCTATCTCAGAGCACAAATGTTTGTTGTTAGAAACTGGTTGGAAAGGCCTCCCGGGTGGCGCAGTGGTCTAAGGCACTGCATCGCAGTGGTAGCTGTGCCKCCAGAGACTCTGGGTTTGAGCCCASGCTCTGTCGCAGCCGGCCGCGACCGGGAGGTCCATGGGGCGACGCACAATTGGCATAGCTTCGTCCGGGTTAGGGAGGGTTTGGCCGGTAGGGATATCCTTGTCTCATCGCGCACTAGCGACTCCTGTGGCGGGCCGTGCGCGTTGACCAGGTCGCTAGGTGTACGGTGTTTCCTCCGACACATTGGTGCGGCTGGCTTCCGGGTTGGATGCGCCCTGTGTTAAGAAGCAGTGCGGCTTGGTTGGGTTGTGTTTCGGAGGACGCATGGCTCTCGAGCTTCGTCTCTCCCGAGCCTGTACTGGAGTTGTAGCGATGAGACAAGACAGTAACTACTAACAATTGGATACCACGAAAAAGGGGGTAAAAAAAAATAAAGAAACTGGTTGGAATTATGCTGGTGGTTAAGAGAGGAGAGGAGGAGGGGCAGCTGGAACATTGTGGATGTATATTATATTTTTCCTGAGTGACATAGCCACAGAGGTGTGACAGTTTGAATAGCTTGTATTGGATGTCTGTCTCACACCATTAATTAAGTTTGAAATGCTGTCAGAACCTGATGACATTGTCATATTGCGTCTCGACCGGCATACATCCAGCTGTTTTCCCACGAGCACGCACATCTGTCTCTAAGCCAAGGTCAGTGGTGATTGTTATTCACTTAAAGTACTTCCCATTGAGAATTCAAAATGCTTAGAAAACGCAAGCTACAAACACCCCCATTGATTTTAGGTTAAACTCTTCGTTGTTCAAAGTTAAATTAAAACAGCGTATTTTGATGACTTTGAAAAATCCAATCAATGTTCTACATTGATACCATGTGGGCGCGGTAGCGTTGATTAGAGGGATTGACTCACTGGTTCCTGCTTTGAGGTCCCATTGACTTTCATGTCCTATAATGTTGTTCAAGTAAATCTCCACGTGAGTTCATTAACTGTTGAGCTACATAGGGGTGGAAAGGAAAAGTAAAGGCCATATCTCTGTGAGGAAGTCAGGAGGAAAGATGAAAAAGAACAAGTAAGGGCCGTAGAGGCTAAGGAAGAGAGGAGAAGAGGAGAGTACCAGGAGACCAGTAGTGGCCTGCGGTGTGAAACACCATGGTGTTGATTACAACCTTCCTTCACCCTAACATTGATAACGCACGCGCACACGCACACTGATAACACACACAGGTGCCGCCCATGGCTTATCGATTCACCTAGCGGTGCGCTCGCCAATGTCACTCTTCCTGCCCCTGGATATGTCTCAAGATTACCGTCCTCCCCATCCCCAAGCCCCAGGGTTCCCATCCCCCACATCTCCTAGATAAGGGACAAGGTCAAAGGTCATCGGGAATCTAGATAACGTCCCTTTCTCGGTTTGCATCACCGTGGGCATCAACGTATGGCGAACACTCTTTAATGTTATCGTCAAGGACTCAAATAAAATAATCAAAGATGACATATATTGTCTTTCAGGATCATAGTCGGGATCAGAAATATCACACCTTTTGTTGTTCTGAGAGGCCTTGCTGAGGTGATGTTTCACTGCAGTCAGTGCAGTAGTTGATATCATATACTATAGCTCTACTGGGAAATTGTGGATCCTGTCACTGACAGATWKATATCCACCATTCATCTATAAGTAGGACTGTAACCCCTATAACTTAAGCTGCAGATTAGAACAGGTAGGATCCATATGCTTTTAAATAGAGTGAAACCAAACCTGTGAGTTCTTACAATGTGAACAGAGAACGACTGACGTCTCACTCATTTCTATGGTCTCTAGTTCCCGGGAGGGAGAGACATGATTCCCAGAGGTTTCTTCCCGTTCTGTGCCGCATGTTTGAATATTCCGACCAGAATCATCAGGCTTTAATCATGGCAGATTTCATTTCACACTTTTCGCTCACTGTGCTGCTAACCTTCCTCCTGTAAGCTGCTTAGCCATACTATCAGACAGCGAATATTATTAAATAAAGTTTAAGCTGTGGTAGGAAGGGAACGATAAGGAAGGAATCTGAATGAGATTACGTTAGAGTAGGTCAGAGGAATAGTTTCTGAAACCAGAACCTACTCTCTCTCTGAGACACTAGCTAGAAAATCCTCTTCTCAATTTCTTTCAGGGCTGAGACATTTTAGGGTCATTTTGTAGGTCTGGAGTATACCAGACACAGTATCTGTGAGCCAGGGTAGATGTTTTCTGGAGGGTATAGTTCACCAACTGTCCTGTTGCACTGCAGAGGAGCTCAAGGGTCTCTTCATTGTATACAGATAATTCAAGTGTGTGATTGTGTGTGTGTGTGTGTGTGTGTGTGTGTGTTGTTGTGTGTGTGTGTGTGTGTGTGTGTGTGTGTGTGTGTGTGTGTGTGTGGGTGTGGTGTGTGTGTGTGTGTGTGTTTGTGTGTGTGGTTGTTGTGTGTGGTGTGGTTTTTTCCTAGACAGGCAAGCTTTCGATGCTAGGTTACTTTTAGATTGTCTGTTTGTTGAGCAGGTAGGATTTACACTTTGAGTCTGGTCCTCCAGAAATGCAGCAGGATGTTGAGTTGACTTCACTCAGACAATAAGCAGATCCTACTCATATACACAAACTGGAATGTTGCCCTAATTGCTCTCTTTTCTCTTCCACTTCATTCCTCTCTGCATTCTCTTCCTCTCTCTTGTTCTCTCTCTCTATTCCCCTCTTTCTACATTCTTTCTCTCTCTCTCTGTCTGTCTCTGTGGGTGGTCTCCTGGCTGGTTTGTGGTTCTCCTCTGGTCTGATTAGGATGGCTAGATTATGCCACAAACAGTTGTGGTGTCAGCTCCCAAATGTTTCTATTGGCTACATCACCAGGACTACTGTACACAACAAGTTCCATTTGTACAGTCGTGGCCAAAAGTTTTGAGAATGACACAAATATACATTTTTTGTATTGCTGCTTCAGTGTCTTTAGATATTTTTGTCAGATGTTACTATGGAATACTGAAGTATAATTACAAGCATTTCATAAGCGTCAAAGGCTTTTATTGACAATTACATGAAGTTGATGCAAAGAGTCAATATTTGCAGTGTTGACCCTTCTTTTTCAAGAACTCTGCAATCCGCGCCTGGCATGCTGTCAATTAACTTCTGGGCCACATCCTGACTGATGGCAGCCCATCTTGGCATAATCAATGCTTGGAGTTTGTCAGAATTGTGGGTTTTTGTTTGTCCACCCGCCTCTTGAGGATTGACCACAAGTTCTCAATGGATTAAGGTCTGGGGGTTTCCTGGCCATGGACCCAAAATATCATTGTTTTGTTTCCCCGAGCCACTTAGTTATCACTTTTGCCTTATGGCAAGTGCTCCATCATGCTGGAAAAGGCATTGTTCGTCACCAAACTTTTCCTGGATGGTTGGGAAAGTTGCTCTCGGAGGATGTGTTGGTACCATTCTTTATTCATGGCTGTGTTCTTAGGCAAAATTGTGAGTGAGCCCACTCCCTGACTGAGAAGCAACCCCACACATGAATGGTCTCAGGATGCTTTACTGTTGGTATGACACAGGACTGATGGTAGCGCTCACCTTGTCTTCTCCGGACAAGCTTTTTTCCGGATGCCCCAAACAATCGGAAAGGGATTCATCAGAGAAAATGAATTTACCCCAGTCCTCAGCAGTCCAATCCCTACCTTTGCAGAAATATCAGTCTGTCCCTGATGTTTTTCCTGGAGAGAAGTGGCTTCTTCTTGACACCAGGCTTCCTTCTTGACACCACGGCCATCCTCCAAAAATATTCGCCTCACTGTGCATGCAGATGCACTCACACCTGCCTGCTGCCATTTGTGCAGGGCCTGAAATGCAGTGGAAATGTTTTGGGGGATTCCGTTCATTTGCATGGCAAAGAGGACTTTGCAATTAATTGCAATTCATCTGATCACTCTCATAACATTCTGGTGTACAGTAATCCCTCGTTTATCGCGGGGTTACGTTCCGAAAATGACCCGCGATAAGTGAAATCCGCGAAATAGAAAACTTTTTTTTTTTTTTACAATTAGCAACTATTACATGTATACAAATACAGTGACTCACGTGTAGGCCGTTTCGTCGACATTATGGGTTTAGGAGATGTTCGAAATTACAAGATAATTGGCCCAATTAATGTAAATTTGCCAAGCTGTTTTATGTACGTACACATAACTGCACGAGACGACAAAATGATAGCCACAATTCGTAGCATGTTTTGATACAAGAAGCGGGGAGTGAGTTTTTAGCGAATCAGAATGCAGAGCACAATGCACCAAAAAAAAAAAAAAAATGCATTATGAAAATCCGCGAAATAGCGAATCCGCGATAAGTGAACCGCGAAGTGGCGAGGATCACTGTATATGCAAATTGCCATCATACAAACTGAGGGCAACAGACTTTGTGAAAATTCATATTTCTGTCATTCTCAAAACTTTTGGCCACGACTGTACGTCTTCGGTCACAATACTGTCACATAGAAATACATTTACTTCTCTCTGAGTAAAAAATTGTTTCTTTCTTGTTCTACTTTAGGCCTATTTTTCTCTAAAATGTATCCATCATTGAAATGAATGTGGAATTGCTGAGAGTCTGTGAAAATAGACTGCCACCACCGTGTTCCTATCAGGTGACTGGAAGGGACTACAGATCAGGTGATGTAGGTTTAATGTAAGGCTCAGTGTCCTACTTCTGTCTGTTTTGATCAAACCAATGACTGTGGACAAACCAAAAGGTATCGCTCACATCTCTGCTGTCAGTATAGCCTGCTCACTCCATATAATATGTATCTGTAGTGTACTGTGGCATGAAATTTACAGTAGGTATTTATGCTGTATTTTTGTCTCTAAGGCGTTTAGCCCACATGTAAACAGCTAGCCAGCAGTTCCACTAGGCGCGTGTGTTCTATGTTCACTCTTTGCAGTGATTGGAAAAGGCTTCTGGCCTGCCTGCCTCCCTGTCTGCCCAGCTCATGTTTTGTAGCAACGCGTTTGAAAAATCACTTCAAGATGTCCTATGCTAGCACTCATTGACCTCAGAAGTCTCTGTGTTTTGTTCTCTCGCTTCTTTTCCCTCCTTCTTCTGAGGTAGTAGAGTAAGATATTGACAGATACCCTTGAACACCCCTCTATCCTCCTCTCTCCAGAGCGCCCAGGAGGGAAGCTGGGAGGAACCGTCTTCCTTCTGCCAACGCTACATCACTTCTGCTCCACCCCCACACAGGGCACACTAGGGTGGGGAGAATATAGAGCCAACATCATTACTCATTTCTCCTTTAAGGCGTGTGTGTGTGTGTGTGTTGTGTGTGTGTGTGTGTGTGTTGTGTGTGTGTGTGTGTGTGTGTGTGTGTGTGTGTGTGTGTGTGTGTGTGTGTGTGTGTGTGTGTGTGTGTGCGTGTGCGTGTGCCTACATGCTTGTGTGCATCCTCTGCTGTTAACCCATTAACTCAATCCAATTCCTGTTAAGATTAAAGTAGAGTTCTCTCTTCTAAACTCATTAACTTCTCTTGATCAGTGTACATTCTCCTAGAAGATACTTTGATGCAGCCGTAAGCCTGAATGACTGGTGACGATGGCTTGACTTTTCAGCAGCAGCAGCCATGTTTCTGCGCTTCTGTCACGGCCAGCTAATCTGGGGGTGTTAGCCTGCAGGGGTTAGGTCAGCTATTTCTCAATCTCAGGATGATGGCTCAACTGAAAGCGTTGGCTTCAAAACTCTGACAGGCGGTCAGCTATTTATCACTCTCCCCTGGWTAATCTAAGAAGCGTTAGCTGCAAGGTACTCTGTTTTTTTCTCAATCTAAGATTAGTGCTAATCTGAAAATTAGCGGTCTCCGTTTTTAGCCATCACTCATATTTGGCTGTAAATTCCTCCAGCTAGCTGTTATAATCTTGGAACTCCATTATACAGGATTAGTACATAGTTGAATGATGCTATGGCCAGCTTAGTTTGTGTGAGTAGGAATKCATACAAAATTAGACTGGTCCAAGATCAGTTTGTGCTGTCTTGCAAACTCAAGCATAGGAGTTGCCAAAACATCACTAACAGATCTGCGACCAGGCTAATACTGTATGAGATGGCTGTGGATGTATGAGTCCTGCCAGTGTGAAGCTCCTGAGTGTCAGTCCTGGTGTTCAATCCCACCATCTCCTGTCTCATCGTGAATAACGTTGGTATAATCCAACTGTCGTTAACCCAGCCATTCGTTAGTGAATTAACGTTCCCTCAATGGCCCGGGAGGATACCTAATGGATTAAATATTGCTGAGATATTAAAATGCAAATGTGGCATGAACAGTATGACCAGTCTCCCCGTTGTTAGGCGAGCTTCCGTCCCGTTGTTAGGGGCGTCGTGTGGCGATGATGACTGGCGGATGTGATGTCACATCGATCATGTTGACGGCTGTTGGAGCGCTCCCATATGTTTCAGGGCTTAGACTAGGTTAGTGCTGCGCAGGGAGGKAAAGGCAATGAACCGTTACTGGGAGCTGGGAAGAGCTGACCGGTAGRTAAAATCCATCCCAAATGGCACTCTGTTCCCTACATAGTGCACTACTTTTGACCAGAGCCCTATGTAGTATAATAGTGCACTTCATAGGGATTAGATGCTGTGGGGGGAAATAAGGCATAAGGAGGGTAATGGTATGGAAGACAACCATGCTTCAGTCTGGTTATTATGTTCTGGGTTCAGCAGGTAAAGCAATAAGGGCTAGTATAAATATAACACACTTTCAGAATATTCATTTAAACCGATTACATTCTACATTTAGTTAGCGAAAGAAGCTCGGCCTCTCTTGTTTTGTCTCACATTTTCTCTTACATACTGAGAGTTCAAAACTATTTGGAAAAAGTGTCAAATGTCAAGGTAAATATTGTGTTTAATGATCAGCCCTTTTGAAAGGAGAAGGTTAGGGGATATTGTGTTTAATGATCAGCCCTTTTGAAAGGAGAAGGTTAGGGGATATTGTGGTTTACATGATCAGCCCTTATTTGAACAGGAGAAGCGTTAGGGGATATTGTGTTTAATGATCAGCCCTTTTGAAAGGAGAAGGTTAGGGGATATTGCGTGGTTTAAATGATCAGCCCTTTTGAAAGGAGAAGGTTAGGGGATATTGTGTTTAATGATCAGCCTTTTGAAAGGAGGAAGGTTAGGGAATTGTGTTTAATGATCAGCCCTTTTGAAAGGAGAAGGTTAGGGGATTTGTGTTTAATGATCAGCCCCTTTGAAAGGAGAAGGTTAGGGGATATTGTGTTTAATGACCAGGCCTTTTGAAAGGAGAAGTGTTAGGGGATTATTGTGTTTAATGATCAGCCCTTTTGAAAGGAGAAGGTTAGGGATATTGTGTTTAATGATCAGCCCTTTTGAAGGAGAAGGTTAGGGGATATTGGTGTTTAATGATCAGCCCTTTTGAAAGGAGAGAGGTTAGGGGATATTGTGTTTAATGCATCAGCCCTTTTGAAAGGAGAGGTTAGGGGATTATTGTGTTTAATGATCAGCCTTTTGGAAGGAGAAGGTTAGGGGATATTGTGTTTAATGATCAGCCCTTTTGAAAGGAGAAGGTTAGGGGATATTGTTGTTTTAATGATCAGCCTTTTGAAAGGAGAAGGTTAGGGATATTGTGTTTAATGATCAGCCCTTTTGAAAGAGAAGGTTAGGGGATATTGGTTTAATGATCAGCCCTTTTGAAAGGAGAAGGTTAGGGGATATTGTGTTTATTGATCAGCCCTTTTGAAAGGAGAAGGTTAGGGCAAAAACACAATGATCTCTGTTGACCTTTGGAAAGGGGGAAATATCACCTTTCATCTCCGATGCGAATAAGCACTCTTTCTTCTCTCAATTTAGACAGCTCTGCTATTTGGAGGCTCATTATGAGAGGAAGAGTGTGTGTGTGTGTGTGTGTGTGTGTGTGTGTGTGTGTGTGTGTTGTGTTGTGTGTGTGGTTGTGTGTGTGTGTGTGTGTGTGTGTGTGTGTGTGTCTGTGTGTGTGTGTGTGTGTGTGTGGTGTGTGTGTGTGTGTGTGTGGTGTGCTTGTGTGTGTTGTGTGTGTGTGTGTTGTGGGTGTGTGCAAGCCAGTCTGTTCACTCTACAGAGTCCAGGAGGCCCATAGAGTCTTGCTCTGACATTTTGGGAGGTCAGGAAAGGGAAGTGGATATGGGAGTACTGTGGCAGGTGGAGAATAATGAGAGAGAGAGAGAGAGAGAGAGAGAGAGAGAGAGAGGCAAAAGGAGACGACGAGATAGAGAGAGAGAGAGAGAGAGAGAGAGAGAGATGAAGAGAAGAGAGAGAGAGAGAGAGAGAGAGAGAGAGAGAGACGAGAGAGAGAGAGAGAGAGAGAGAGAGAGAGAGAGAGAGAGAGATGTAGAAAGCGGGGAAGGAGACAGAGAGAGAGAGAGAGAGAGAGAGACATTGGATGGTAAGGAAGGGATGAGGAAGAGGGACAAGGAAGAGGGTGAGAAATAAGGAGTGAAGGAGAGGATGGAGAGAAAAAAAATGAGAAGGAGTGTGTGGGAGTGGGGGAATAGTGTGAAATAGTAATAGTGGTTAAGGGAGAGGGGTATAGGCGGTGAATCTCAAACCAGCCCCTTGCCCCGAAACTCTGAAGGTGACTTGTAGGGCTGGGAATTGCCAGGGATCTAACAATACAATGTTATCACGATACTTACACTCTTAGAAAAAAGGGTTCCAAAAGGGTTCTGCAGCTGTCCCCATAAGATAACCCTTTTTGGTTCCAGGTGTAACTATTTTGGATTCCACCCTCTTTGGAAAGGGTTTAACCTGGAACCAAAAGGGGTTCTTCAAAGGGTTCTCCTAAGAACCATTTTTGGTTCTAGATACAGTGCCTTCAGAAAGTATTCATACCCCTTGACTTTTTCAACATTTTGTTGTGTTACAGCTGAATTTAAAATGGATGAAATTGAGATTTGTTGGTCACTGGCCTACACACAATACCCCATAATGTCAAAGTGGAATGATGTTTATTGAACGTTTTACAAATTAATAAAACATGTTTTGAGTTAATACGTATTCAACCCCTTTGCTATGGCAAGCCTAAATAAGTTCAGGAGTAAAAATTTGCTTAACAAGTCACATAATCAGTTGCATGGATCCTGACTGGTTGCGGTGATGCAGGATGCTCTTGATGGTGCAGCTGTAGAACTTTTTGGGATCTGAGGACACATGCCAAATCTTTTCAGTCTCCTGAGGGGGAATAGGTTTTGTTGTGCCCTCTTCACAACTGTTTTAGTGTGTTTGGACCATGATAGTTTGTTGGTGATGTGGACGCAAGGAACTTGAAGCTCTCAACCTGCTCCACTGCAGCCCCGTCAATGAGAATGGGGGCGTGCTCTGTCCTCCTTTTCCTGTAGTCCACAATCATCTCCTTTGTCTTGATCACGTTGAGGGAGAGGTTGTTGTCCTGGCACCACACGGCCAGGTCTCAGACCTCCTCCCTATAGGCTGTCTCATCATTGTCGGTGATCAGGCCTACCACTGTTGTCGTCTGCTTAACTTAATGATCGTGTTGGAGTCGTGTTTGGCCTCACAGAACAGGGAACACATGAGGGGACTAAGTACACACCCCTGAGGGGCCCCAGTGTTAAGGATCAGTGTGGCAGACGTGTTGTTGCCTACTCTTACCACCTGGGGGCGGCCTGTCAGGAAGTCCAGGATCCAGTTGCAGAGGGAGGTGTTTAGTTCCAGAGTCCTTAGCTTAGTGATGAGCTTTGAGGGTACTATGGTGTTGAACGCTGAGCTGTAGTCAATGAACAGCATTCTCACATAAGTGTTCCTTTTGTCCAGGTGAGAAAGGGCAGTGTGGAGTGTGATTTGAGATTGCGTCATCTGTGGATCTGTTGGGGCGGTATGCGAATTGGAGTTGGTCTAGGGTATCCGGGAGGATGCTGTTGATGGGAGCCATGACCAGCCTTTCAAAGCWCTTCATGGCTACCGACGTGAGACGTSACTTGAATGATGCAAATCATGTTCCACTTACAAATAAAACAAGCATGAAATTCAAATTAACAAGTACCCCGTGTCATTTTGCAAGATTTAAACCTCAGTAACAGTTAAACATTTAATTTGAGAGGTGTTTKATCTGTTACGTGTCAAGTCTCGAAATCAGACATTAGCAAATGCACGTGGCAAACAGTATAATTAGGCACGCCTCTCCATTCTTTTGTATTAAAATTGCAAAAACTCTAAACATATCGCAGTGCGTGTCGGGATCGCACTTGCACTCTCAAACCTGCAGCCTTGCTTGGATTGGTCAAACGTGCTATAGGAGGGTCTAATTAGCCCCTACCTACAGCGCTCCGATCATTTTCACTTCCTCAGGCTTTGCACACTCTGTGCAAACACGGCGGATTCCGCACATGAGCGCGGCAAATGGAGGGCCGACGGGTACGGGGGTGATTCTGGGATTCAGCCAGGGTCTTACTGCAGTGTCCGACCCTCCTCTGTCTGTGTGTGTAGTTGTTGGTGATTCGATGTTGAGCAGCCAAGCTGGTGTCTATATTAAAACCCTCTAATTATCTCGACGACGCAGCAGCCCAGGTTAGTCCTACTCGTTTGATCACACACGCAACACACACACACACACACCCACACACACAACCCACACACATACACACACCACACACACACACCCAACACACCCACACACAACAAACACACACACCCACAAGCACACCACACACACACACACACACACACACAACACACACACAAGCCACAAACACACACACAGTCAGATGTACTTATGGAGGAGTATGTGCTGATTCCGCATAACTAACTAACTCTCTGCTGGCCGGGAAAAACATGCCAAACGAACCCAACACCAAACTGTAAATGTCAAAGTCTGAATTATTAATCACTGCAGCAACACATGCTGTTATGACTGCGCAATGCTGCATAAATGGACGTTTAATGGGAATTTTAGTCAGTCACAAACGTGATGGGTGTTTTTGTATGCAGGGGGGAAGTTCTTCTGCAGTGAGATCAAATAATTCTCTAGAAAACTCTGAAGATGCAGTCCCATCCATGGATACACTATACTGACATAGTATGTTGCAATTTGGCTGCAGATCACCTCCTCATTCATACAGTACTGTAGTTTCCACATCCTACTGAATGAAGGAATGGATGTATGGAAATCTCTCTCTGGAAATCTGTCAAAAGCTGCTTTGTTGACAGCCCTGCTTGGCTGAAATGGAGTGATAACAAAGGCTGTCTTTCTTCCTCCGTAGCTCTGTCGCTATCTCTGTGAGGCTGTGACCTCCTCTTATCTAACGCCCGATAAGGCACTTTGTCATTCAACAGTTTACCAGCCAGCAAAGGGGACTGAAGAGTTGTTCTCTCTCTCTCCATTGAAGATATTTCCAGAGTGTTGCTTACTACTTCACTTTGATAACAGCAGAAAAAAAAATATGACATTTACCATACCTCGGTCTTACAAACTTATCTGTGACAAGACTAGTGTTTTTTGCTTAATATCCCTTATTTTAGTAAAGATTATGTACAGTCTCAACAGAGGGCTAGGGATAACCTATTGGCTTTATTAGAAGGACTGGCTGAACAGAGACTAGGGCCTCTGAGATTATATCACTCCCATGCTTTATGATGTCATTTCCTGCCCTGATGAGGATGGGAGAGGAGAGGACTTACCCTTTTGTGTCTTTTATTTATTTTTATTTAACCTTTATTTAACCAGGTAGGCTAGTTGAGAACAAGTTCTCATTTAACAACTGCGACCTGGCCAAGATAAAGCAAAGCAGTGCGACACAAACAACAACACAGAGTTATACATGGAATAAACAAACATACAGTCAATAATACAGTAGAAAAAGTATATATACCGTGTGTGCAAATGAGGTAGGATAAGGGAGGTAAGGCAATAAATAGGCCATAGTGGTGAAATAATTACAATTTAGCAATTAAAKACTGGAGCGATAGATGTGCAGAAGATGAGTGTGCAAGTAGAGATACTGGGGTATAAAGGAGCAAAATAAATAACAGTATGGGGATGAGGTAGTTGGATGGGCTATTTACAGATTGGCTATGTACAGGTGCAGTGATCTGTGAGCTGCTCTGACAGCTGGTGCTTAAAGTTAGTGAGGGAGATATGAGTCTCTGAGTCATCTGAGCCCAACATTACTTTGAGTTGTATCACAGTTGGACTAAGGATGAATGAATGGCCTGAGATGAATCTCTCTCATGTGATGGCACAGCAGTTAAAACTTTGTTTGTATGGAAACTGGACAATTAATTAGTCATTCATTGTTCTAAACCTTTCTGACCCTGTGGTAGAGCATGATGTCATCCTAGTAGTATGTTCCAACGTCCCTGTTACTCAGTGTTGAGATTCACATCTTGAGAACAGAGATTCTCTCTTAACGGCACTGGATGAGACTGGTGTTAGTCAGATTCTGTGTGGACAATGCTCTGATTGAATAGGACTCTAGTCTATGATGGAGGTACCAATAGTACAGAGATGGGTTCATATGTTTCTGAGGCATTGCTTTAATATGGCATGTCAATGACAGTCTTGTCACCCAATAGTCTCTCTTGATATTGGCAGTTGTGGCACATTCTTGTTTGATAGTGTTAATCAATGCACTGCTCCTCTGACTGTGCTGATCTTATCTCACCTGTTGGTGAGTCATTGCCATCTACTGGTCACATGATGCTCAGAGTTCAATTTAACGTTTATTTGTAGTTTTGTCTCGTCGTGTTGTGGCATCATTCACAGTTCCATCTGTCCCTTCGTCTTTTTTGAGCAACAATCACTAGTCAGCAAGGTAACAGCAGTTAAGATCATATCTAACTTGAAAGGTAGAGTAGCGTTAATTAACTTTCTGCTGAAAGTGCTCCTAATAACAGGCTTAGGTCTTATCTCTTTTCTCTCACAGTCTGAAATGCCATTCAAGTTTCTTCACCCTTCATTTGAAACCACTCTTCTGCGAATTACTACTCCACTCTCACTTTAGAAATCCATCCAGGCAGTTGACTTGATAAACTCAGCACACCACCCAGAACCACGTAACGTTCCATTGTTACAAAGGAGGATCCTCTCTGAAGTCATACATAGCCCCATATCCCTACACTTCTAGTTGAACCTCAACCTCGGTGATCCTCCTCTCTCCTCCTGGTCCATCTGAAGGCAGTATGAAGCAGGGTCATCCCAAGGCCAATCCACTGTTAGATGTCTTTCTCTAGCCCTATGACTCCATGGCTCCCAGACTTCTCCTCTTTGTGGATGATGCTAGCTCAACTAGCATCTCTCTGAGAGTTCATCTGTGCTCCTGGAGCCGTTGGGCCGCATCCCAAATGGCACCCTTCCATATGTAAATTACTACTTCTGACCAGGGACCATAGGGTTCTGGTCAAAAGTAGTGCACTATGTAGGGAATAGGGTCCCATTTAGGACACAGCGTTGTTACCCAGAGCTGCTCAGTGATGAATAGGATAGGGATTATAGCTCTTCTTCTTTCAATTCAGCCGGCGCTGACTCCGGAGCAGAGTCTTATTCATGTAGCTGGGATTGCAGGTTATCAGCCTGAGTGATTTGCATTTTAAAGTCAGCAACAAAGCCACAAGCTTCAGGGTGATTCCTCACATGGCGAACAGACAGACAAGACAGGCCAACTGAGACTATTTGTCCATTCCCGCTATTAAGAAAATAATTGTGTGAAGACCACGTCCCCTTAGGCCCAGAGGCTACAGGTGTTGTTTTCATTAATCAGTCTTCAATTAATTGCAACGCTGAGCTGTGGAGGCAATCAGCAGGTTTTCCAATAAGCAGTGTTGTGTTTAGTGGTGTTGTGGCGGCTGGGTGTGTTATGTCTTGGTGTTTGTGATTGGGTCTCTTCTATTGATCTGATGTTGCCTGGGCCCAGAGGTGGAGGGAGGGAGGGAGACAGACTTCTGGAGGGGAGCCAGGGGTGTGTCATCAGCATCCTAAAACCTAATGCAGAAGGGTGAGGGAGGTGGAGGAGAGGGGAGATGTGCTATCTGAGTTCAAGAGGAGTATCACTGCACACACACACACTTGTTTTTTTCTATCCTCGTGGACACCAAACATTTATTTCCATTCAAAACCCTATTTTCCCTAACCCGTAACKCAAAGCATAAACCTAACTCCTAACCCTAAACTTAACCCCTAAACTTAAAATAGCCTTTGTCCTCATGGGGATGTGGGAAATGTCCGCATTAGGGAGAATTTTCCTTGTTTTACTATCCTTGTGGGGATGAGGATAGAACAAGACCACACACACACACACACACAGCTGGACTGAGAAAAGCACCAGCTGTGTGGTGGTTTAGTTTGTCGTGTGTAGGATGTGCTGTACCTCATCATGGCTGATGTGAAGTGGATATGGGGGTTCTGCGGTGTTATATGCTTTTGCCCTTGGAGAACTGTCTCCTTCCTCAGAGAGGTGAATCAGTCAGGGATTGGAATGCTCTGATTGGCCTTATTCTGTTACAAGGGGAGGAGTCTAATATATATTCACTTTGTATATTTGAAATATATAGCTACTCCCTTATTCTCACTGTATAAATACTACAAAATGATTTCACTGTATGAATACCACATCACAGTCAGGCAGGCTCTAAGATGAAATATATTGTGTATGGTGCCCAAGCAGGGCTAAGCCAATTATAGCAGGCAGTGTGATGCAAATGTGATGTTCACTGGCAGTGTGAACACAGTGAGCTGGTTTTAATGGCCTTCCTAATGGCTAGTAGGGCTGTTGCTTTCATCTCATCTGCTTACAAAGTTGGCCAACTGAAGTTGAACTCTAGAATTATCATATCTGTGCKTATGTGAAGTCAGCCATTTTATTCCCTGTCCTTCCCTGTCAATGAAACATGAATGGCCACCGAGATGCATCAGCCTGTAGGCAAACAATACAAGGTTATACTGTCTCTGTGCTATCTACGCTTTAATACGTTAGCTTATGTCACTGACACATTGCTTTACTGCTATTTCATTTGTTATTTGCTAAGTTTTTATTACTGAGGAGTTTCCTAATGATATGGACTCGGATGATAATTCCCTCATTTGTACTGTGTGAGGAAGTCCAGCCCAGGGAGTGTGGTGTCTTCTCTCTGTCATCTCATGGTCCAGAAACATGAATGCATCCCGTTATAAGGCAGATATTGTTTTTGGGCTATTTGTAACTGAACGCCGTTCGGGTACAAAAGCTCTGTGTCCTAAATGACACGGCCTGTGATTCTGGAGCTTGTTTCATTAGACTTCCAAATGAGATAAATTGACTTGTCAGTTGGAGCGTGAGGACAGTACACAAAAATGCTTAACTTTGTCTTAATTCAGTAGTGTTAACTTACATCAGCAATCCTAAGGAGACCCAGGCGGTTTTGAAGAGATCTGTACAAACAATATACTAGACACTGAATATATTAGTTGGAGGTAGGAGTTTAGAGGGGGAAGTTTTGGGTCTAGTATTTTATAGGAAGCAAGATGATTATTGTAACTAGTGAAATAAATTATTTGAGTACATCACATGAAAGGTTGAAAAATAGCAAAGCGCTTGTATTTCAACCTCACTGCCACGTATATATAACAATATACTTTCTTATGTAGTATTTCAGAACAGTATGTTCGCTCTTCATAGTCTTTGACGATGAACAACAAATAACCGTCCACACCATCTTCAATCCATCTTTCCCTCCGCAATCTCTTCATGCTGTGATACTTAACCGACATTTCTTTCCTTGTTGTGATGATGTTTGTTTCAGTAATGTTTCTGCGTGGTGTGGTTATTGGTGTTGGGTTACGATGCTGGTGTTCAGCTGTCTGATATGGAGAGTGTGTTATTACATTATCCTCACTAATGGATGGGAGGATGGAGGGAGAGAGTGATTGAAAGTGCGACCAGGCCCTGGCCCTGTAACCTGAGAAAGATAAACTCTCTCTCTCTCTCTCAGCCCTGAAGCCTGAAACAGGGAATATATACAGACAACACATGAGAGGGAGAGCGAGGAGGGAGAGAGAGGGAGGAGAGAGAGGTAGTGTGAGTGGATGGGAGGAAGGAAGTCTCTGTCAAGATGAGTTATGTGTTATGGCAGGGATGGGAAGGGAGTAATGATGATTGGAGGACTTTAGGGTGCTGTAGACTCCCAGTGGATATCCAGATTGCTTTTCTCTCTGGGAGTCCAGCTGTGTGAGGGGGAGAGAGAGGAGAGCAGAGAGGGATGGATGGATAGCAGTAGTGGTGAATGGTGAAGGCTGCAAGGGCATGCCGTGTCAGCCCGGATGGAGGGGATGGAAAAGGATGGATGACAGGAGAGAAAAGGGCAGGCCAGAGGCACTGCTAGTGTGTTGCTCCCAGTCAGATGAATCTCTCTGGTCTATCAGCCCCCGCTGTGTTCTAGCCCACTTCCTCTCAATTCCTCTTACTTCCTCTCCTTTTTAACCCCTTCATCATCTTCATTTGCACAGGCCCTCAGCATACCCGCTTCCCTCTCTCTCTCTCTCCGCTGGTGGTCCTTCTGGTTCCCCTGTGTGTTGTGTGTGTGTGTGTGTGTGTGTGTGTGTGTGGTGTGTGTGTGTGTGTGTGTGTGTGGTGTGTGTGTGTGTGTGTGTGTGTTGTGTGTGTTGTGTGTGTGTGTGGTGTGTGTGTGTGTGTGTGTGTGTGGCAGGCAGGGTGTCTGTGTGTTCCTGAATAATACATGAGCCAGAGCCCTTTTGGATTTCTCCACCCACGCACTAGTACCCTCCAACACTGCCAGCATGCCTCCCTCAGTGTGGGTGTGTGTGCATGCATGTTTCGAATAAGGCATATAGTTTTAGTTTCAGGCAGCTTTATTGTTCCTGTCAGTGGATGTCTACATGTCTTGTAGGATATCTCAGTTGTTATGTTGATTATGTACAATAACGGACAACCAGCTCGCTTGACCCGCGATGTCAGCCGCACCAATATGTCGGAAGAAACATTGTTTTGATTGACGATCGAGTCATCTGCAGTGCGGTGCGCAGTGCTTTTGACCGCTGCGCCACCAGGACCCTTTTACGATTTAATATTGTATTAGGATGCTAAGTGTTTCTCTGAATTATATTCTATGATTGCCAGGGTAAAATGCCCTTTGTTAGCCTCGAGATTCAACGTTGTTAATGTGGATTTCACGCTTTTTCTGCCTGTTATCAGGTATGTTTAATGAGAGCGCTCCACAACACAATGGACACACTCTGGTTCCTGTGGCAACACGTCAGTCAGGGTCATCAATGAGATGAAGAGAAAGAAATAGATAGTGAAGAGAGAAAGGGAGTGAGAGAAACGAGAGAGAGAGAGAGAGAGATAGAGAGAAAAAGTCTGTATTAAGAAAGCGAGAGAGTATATTTCTCTCCGTCTATCTGTGGTTTGTGTGAGATGTGATAGGGTCATGATGTTGGCGTTTTCACAAAGTGAGCTGTCACAGTGGAAGATTATTTGACCTCTATTACCCTATTGAATGACACACACACACACACACACACACACACAACACACACAACACAACACACACACCACACACACACACACACACTACAGCACACAACAACACACACACAGCACACACACACCCACACACCACACAACACACACACACACACCACACCACACACCCCCTACTTCCATATGAAAAATTGAAGAGACAATATCAGATGAATGTATACTGAATGCAATATGTCTGTGAGAGCTAGGGAGAGAGAATAAACCCTGACAGCACTTAAGAGTGTCTCCCCATGCATCTCTCCTCTGTGATTGTTTGTTGATGCTTCTCATCCAGGGCTAGATTAATGGATGCAGGCTGGCAGGGGTAAGTGCTGCAGCCTAAGTGTATACCTGTACTGTGCTAATACAGAGAGAGAGAGAGAGAGAGAGAGAGAGAGAGAGAGGAGAGAGAGAGAGAGAGAGAGAGAGAGAGAAGAGAGAGCAGAGAGAGAGAGAGAGAGAGAGGAGAGATTGACACAAATCGATAGTGTTTGAGCACTTCTCTCCCCTTTTGCAGCCCAGCTCAGCCCCGGCTTCAGCGCACGTATGGCTAACCCAGCTACACTGCTACACTGCTATTGCTAATGCTGCAGACACTGCTGCTGCCACAGTCTGCTTCCTCAAACAACCGGCCGCCCCATCTCTCATCGCTAAACGGGGGCCGCCGGTGCTCCAGGATTCGCTGACAACGGACACAGGAGAACCCCTCAGCCATCTGCTGCGTCACAGCCTGTCTCCTAACGCACCTCTCGTCTCAAATCACAACACATCATCTCTCTCTGCTCAGCGCCCGGGAGGATTGTGACGCCGTCAGTCTGCCACTTCCCCCTCAGTTTCACTCCCCTGTGTTGTAGTACAATCTCCTCCTTTCCAACCTGCCAGGGCTCGGGAGAGAGAGGGAGAGACAGAGCAAGGGATAGAGAGGAGATGTTTAGAGTTTGTTAGCAGGAGAATGAGAGGAGAGTGATTGGTGTTGAAGGTGCGGTGTGTTCGCGTCTGTCTTCGCAGAGAATCCAGGTGGCTGTGTCCTGCTATAAGGTAGAAGACAAACTGATTACTGATTGATCTCCTCCTCCCCAAATCCCTAGTTCCTCTCTCCTTCATCCCCTCTCTGCGGTGAACAGTGCGTGCAGGTGTGTGTCTGTGTGTGGTGTTGTGTGCTGGCTCAGCCGGAATAGTATCTCAGACACATCAACAACACATGCTGTACAGTACGTTAGAATGGACATGTTTACCATTTACCATCTAGGGCATGTAGAGAAATAGACGGAGTAGCAGCAGTGCTGTGTGTGTGGCAATGTGGGTGTGTATAGGTGTATGTGTATGTGATCTCTGTGTGTGTGTGTGTGTGTGTGTGTGTGTGTGTGTGTGGTTGGTGTTGTGGTGTGTGTGTGTGTGTGTGTGTGTGTGTGTGTGTGTGTGTGTGTGTGTGTGTGTGTGTGTGTGTGTGTGTGGTGTGTGTGTGTGTGTGTGGTGTGTGTGTGGTGTGTGTGTGGACATGATGAGCTCACATGCTAGCTCCACGCAGGCCCACCTGAGACTTTCTGTGTGTGATAGTGATTAGGGAGGATGTGACATGGTTATGTAGACGCAGGGGGGAGGGGTTGTGTGTGAGCTGGCTGAACGGTGAGCTGACTCTGGAACTCTGGAAAGCCTCATCTGCAGTTTCTGTACAGGTTCTTTAACGTTGCATTCATTCAGTCAAGCGAAATGAGAGCATCTTTTAGACTTCTTTCTGCCTCTCTGTCTCTCGCTCCTCCCTCCTCCTTCCCTCCTCCTCAGTGCATAGAGGTATGTTTCCATTGTTGTGCTGCGAGGTGCTGATGTTTTACCCGTCTGAATGGCTACTCTGTAGCCAGTGGTTTCCTGCTCACATGTCACGCTGGGTCTGAGTGTCCGTCGGAGCCGAGCGTGCCACTCTCCCCATCTGTGTTAACGCCTCACAGAATGCTACACTGCGGCAGAGAGGCTGTGCCTTGGGCTTTTCTGCAGGGCCATACGACACAACGTACATTCTTGTCTTTCTAAGGAGATGGGAGAAGAGAAATAAACACGGAACGCAGCCACAGCCCTCCTCCAATGGCTCGATGGTTTAGCCTGGTTGAACGGTGATAGATACTTTTGAAATGTATTTTATTATATCTATCACCGTTCAAACCAGACTAAACCATCGAGCCATGGAGGGGTCTGCTGCTTTTCTCTTCCCTCTTCTCCTTAGAAGGACCAGAAGAGACAGGACTGATTTCAGAAAGAGAATGATGAGGACAAAAGAGGAGGAAAGCGACGAGGGAAATAAGAGAGAGTGGATGAGAGAGTCAAGTGGTTAGGAGAGGGAGAGAGGGGGAAGAAGCAGAGAGGCTAAGGAGGAGTGACTGGTTCTACATGCTTAGAGAAAAGGGGATCCAAAAGGGTTCTTCGGCTGTCCGCATAGAAAAAAACATTTTTGGTCCCAAGTATAACCCTTTTTGGTTTCAATTAAACCCTCTGTGGAAAGAGTTCTTCAGGAACCCAATAGGTTCTACCTGGAACCAAAAGGGTTCTACTTGAACCAAAAGAGTTCTACCTGGAACCCAAACGGTTCTTCAAAGGGCCTCTATGCAGAGAGCCGGAATGACCATTTTTAGGATCCAGAGAGCACCTTGTTTCTAAGAGTGTAGGGCCTAAGTTGAAGTGGTGCTCTTTTGATAGTGAGTTATGAAGGAGGCATTGTCTGGTGTTCAAACCTGAGCCCTTTACACTTCCTGTAATGCACAGAGTCTCATGCTGCTATGAAGCCAGATGTAGCCTGTTTTGATATTCCAGATCAGGGGTAGGCCATGCTGTTGTTGGAGTGCTGCAGACACTGCAGGATTTCCCCCAACTAGACAACCACTGAGCTACTAAGTTAATTGATCCGTTCAGCGAATGCTTAATTCAACCCACCTGTCCTACCTGCAGCACTCCAGGACCAGGGTTGCTACCCCTGTTCCAGATATTGATCTATCATGTATGCTGCCCTCCGCCTTACCCTTCCGGTGGTAATATGTGCATATCTTGTTAGTAATCTCTGTCTGTTTGTTTAGGTCAGATCCATTTCTATAGAGCACAATGGTAGCCTTAGTACTATGATAATGATTCATAATAGGAGACTGTAGGCTCCATTGAAGTGATAAAATTGATGAATATATTATAAACACATTGAATGAATGTATTTCTATGGTGCTAGAGCTACTATGAGAGAGGAGCAAGAGAAGGGTCACTTCAACCTGGTGTGATAAGTACGTAACAGCACTTTTATCTGTCTGGGGGCCGTAGCTATGCATTTCATTCATGTCTGATTTCACTGCTATTTCATAAACGGAGAAAATATGTCTGAATCGTCATGGCAGATGAGTTTCTAATGATGCAATAATTCACTCTCTATATTTCGTTATGCATATTTTAGTTTGTTCACCACACAGCAGCTGTTTTTAGTTGGGTGGTAATGTCTCGTAGTAAATGGGGATGAAATTT
>NW_019943026.1:107503-130151 GCF_002910315.2 Salvelinus sp. IW2-2015 | reverse complement strand
TCTATCTTATTATTCCTCTAACAATAATGTCTTCAGACAAGCCCAGCCTAGCCCAGTGTTGAACCTCTTACAGTAGTGTCAGTAAGGCTGAACCTGAGCCAACAGTCATTCTGCCCTGGACCAAAACCTCAACAGAGGCACATTCTGTCAGACACTACATCCAACACCTCAACACTCCTATATAGAGGGGAGCTTTTAGTTGTGACGTGTTACGTCTAGTGGATTAGATTACCTTGTTCTACTTATTGATCCATTGTTGGTCTCCTCTCCTTGTTCTGGTTGGCTCTGAACAGTGAGATTTGAACTCTAGTAGGTAGAGATCCTCACTGTAGTTTGTAAGTGTCAGAGCGATTGGTCTGAGTGACCCTGTGTGCTTCTGGCTCCTTAGGCTGGAAGTGCTGGGGAAGCCTGCCAATTTACTCATTAATATGTCAGAGTTTTTATCCTCCATCTTAATCCAAATCAGAGCCAAGTTCTCTCGGAACTAATCAGAGGGAGGAGGTGGAGGTGAGGCCTGGGCCTCTGGTCGGCTGGCTGGATGGTTAGCTGACTGAGTGACTGGATGGCTGGCTCTAGATGGACAAAGGGTTGTATAACTCACACAACCTATGGGAGGGATGGATGGAAGGTTTGAGGGACAGAGGGATTGAGGGACAGAGGGATTGAGGGACAGAGGGATTGAGGGACAGAGGTATTGAGGGACAGAGGGATTGAGGGACAGAGGGATTGAGGGACAGAGGTATGGACGGATGGAGGAATGTAGGGTGGAAGAACAGAGGGATTAAGGGATGGAGGGACAGGTCAGGGCACAGTTCTGTATTATGGACATCTGTAAAGGATCTGGTTTGCTCTATTTGAATTAGTGTTTTATTCTAATCAGGCTTATTAACCAATGATTTATACACTAGATGTCTGATGGGGGCACTGTGTTGAAGCCATCGTGCCTCCATCTTGGCACTCCCTCACTGTTGTAAAAATATATATTTTGGAAGTTATAGAAATACGTTTATTAATGTCTACATTTGTTTTTGTCACAATTATTCTATTACAGACACCTTAATAAATAAACATAATACTTCAATACATGTAATTTAGTCCTTGAAACATTTAATTGAAATACTGTAAAATTCCATTAACTCCTATGGAGGACTGCTCCTACTGCTGAGAGCCAATATGGCCGACCGGTGAATTCAAAGCCTCTCAATGGCCAATACATAGCAATCGGCAATTCAGGGTTTATATAAATCATTCATTCTTATCAACCCAGCCGTGGCAAAGATACTGTAGCTAAGTGGATTGGGAAAAATGTAGAAAATCACCTACCTTTCCCAAAGCCTAACCCAATGGGTTATCACCAGAGGAGCTGTGTTCATGACATCACATGAACACAGCTATGAGCAGTCACTGTGATGTAATGAACACAGCTCCTCTGGCTATGAACAGTCACTGTGATGTCATGAACACAGCTCCTCTGGTCTATGAAGCAGTCCACTAGTGAGTGTAATGAAACAGCGTCGCTCTGGCTTAGAGCAGTCACTGTGATGTAATGAAACAAGCTCCTCTGAGCTATGAACAGTGCACTGTGAATGTCATAACACAGCTCCTCTGGCTATGAGCAGTCACTCGTGATGTAAGGAAACACAGCTCCTCTGGCTAGAGCAGTCACTGTGATGGTAATAAACACAGCTCCTCTGGCTATGAACAGTCACTGTGATGTCATGAACACAGCTCCTCTGGCTATAAGCAGTCACTGTGATGTAATGTATACAGCTCCTCTGGCTATGAGCAGTCACTGTGGATGTAATGAACACAGCTCCTCTGGCTATGGGCAGTCACTTGTTATGTCATGAACACAGCTCCTCTGGCTATGAACAGTCACTGTGATGTCATGAACACAGCTCCTCTGGCTATGAGCAGTCACTGTGATGTCATGAACACAGCTCCTCTGGCTATGAGCAGTCACTGTGATGTCATAAACACAGCTCCTCTGGCTATGAGCAGTCACTGTGATGTAATGAACACAGCTCCTCTGGCTATGAGCAGTCACTGTGATGTCATGAAACACAGCTCTCTGGCTATGAGCAGTCACTGTGATGTAATGAACACAGTCCTCTGGCTATAGCAGTCCTGTGATGTAACGAACACAGCTCCTCTGGCTATGAGCGGTCACTGTGATGTAATGAACACAGCTCCTCTGGCTATGAGCAGTCCTGTGATGTAACAAAACAAGCTCCTCTGGCTATGAGCAGTCCCTGTGATGTAACAAACACAGCTCCTCTGGCTATGAGCAGTCCCTGTGATGTAACAAACACAGCTCCTCTCTGGCTATGAGCAGTACCGTGTGATGTAACAAACACAGCTCCTCTGGCTATGAGCCGTCCCTGTGATGTAACAAACACAGCTCCTCTGGCTATGAGCAGTCCTGTGATGTAACAAACACAGCTCCTCTGGCTATGAGCAGTACCGTGATGATGTAACAAACACAGCTCCTCTGGCCTATGAGCAGTCCCTGTGATGTAACAAACACAGCTCCTCTGGCTATGAGCAGTCACTGTGATGTGTGCTGCAGTGCTGCAGTGTTGTGTTGTTTTCAGAGACATGGTTTGTGTTATTTTCCAGAGGGTGTTTTTATCTCATGGCACTGCGTCTCCAATGATGGCCACAGATCTGGGACAATGAACGAACGAGTGGTCCATCTGCTCGGCTGTCTGAATATTTTATACAACCATTGATGTTAATTAATTAGGAGATGGTTGGGAAGTGAAACTCATCTCACTAAATATCTGTAGGCTTAGATTATAAGTAGGGAAACTCTCTCAAGAAATGTCTGAAGGCTCACATTGTAACATTGTAATAGTATTATATAATATAGGGCCAGAGCTCAACAGAGCAAAAAATTGCAATTTTTATTATGTTGAACTATTATTAAGTTACCACAAAGTGCCACTTACAGCAATTTCAGGAAGCGCCTCTTTACCATTTACAGTAATTTCAGGAAGCGCCTCTTTACCATTTACAGTAATTTCAGGAAGTGCCTCTTAATAATTTCTTAATAACAAGTAAATGCAAAGCATCTCTGCTCTTTCCACTGCTGTCTCTGAGACAGTGGCCTATAGCAACGGCAGGTAGAGTGTAGCCTGATCCACCTCTGACAGCCCATTTGACCTCATTGGAAGTGGGAATGAATGTCACACCTTCCTACATCCTTCCTCATGCAGCCCATCACCCATTGATCACCGGGGCGCTTCCGCTCTCCTGATCTCCTGGCCTCCTTTAAGAACCGCCCTCCCTCCATCCTCACACTGCTCTATAATAGATATATACAGGCAGTGCCTTGAGGAGGTGGAGAAGGCTGAGAGGGGTGTCACATCACAAAGAAAGATGCGAGAGCGAGAAAGAGAGAGAGAGACTGCCTTCAAAGGATTGGCCTAGTTAGTGTCAGATGTGCGCATCACACACATCATTCATTTACCAGTCAGGAACACTGACAACAATAGCAACGAGCTCTAAATAGTGACGGCGAGAGGGTAAGGTGTTTTTTCCACTCTTTCTCCTATCGCCTCACATCATCTCTGGCTACCATATTGGCCCTTTGTCTCTCCGTGTGAAAAGGAAATGCACCTTTACACTGTGGCAGGAGGGCCGTGAATGAGGACTAAACCTCTGTTGTCTCTGGTCTGTCTGACTGGGTAAGCATTACAGATAATAGGATAAGTAGTGATGATGGGAGGGAGGTTGCCAGATGCATTACCTTGGACTCCCCTAGCATTACCGTACATCTTCTAATACAGTCTCAGATCTCCACTGGACATCTTCTAATATTCTCCTAAACCCAGATTTCATTGTGTAACTGAACTACTACTGTACATTCTCTAATAATCTATTGCTCATATTGTATTGTAACTAAACCACTACCGTACATCCTCTAATAATCTATCTAGCTCATATTGTATTGTTAACTAACCCACTACCGTACATCCTCTAATAATCTATCTAGCTGATATTGTAGTGTAACTAAACCACTACCGTACATTCTCTAATAATCTATCTAGCTGATATTGTAGTGTAACTAAACCACTACCGTACATTCTCTAATAATCTATCTAGCTCATATTGTATTGTAACTAAACCACTACCGTAACATCCTCTAATAATCTATCTAGCTGATATTGTAGTGTAACTAAACCACTACCGTACATTCTCTAATAATCTATCTAGCTCATATTGTATTGTAACTAAACCACTACCGTACATCCTCTAATAATCTATCTAGCTCATATTGTATTGTAACTAAACCACTACCGTACATCTCTAATAATCTATCTAGCTCATATTGTATGTAACTGAACCACTACCGTACATTCTCTAATAATCTATTGCTCATATTGTATTGTAACTAAAACCACTACCGTACATTCTCTAATAATCTATCTAGCTCATATTGTAGTGTAACTGAACCACTACCGTACATCCTCTAATAATCTATTGCTCATATTGTAGTGTAACTAAACCACTACCGTACATTCACTAATAATCTTGCAGCTCATATATCATAGTGAGACTGTCCTATCTGGGTTAGGGTGACAGAGACTAATTCAGAGTGTCATACTAGGTAAACTACAGCTACAGTATGCCCTTCCACCAGCTATTATATAATGATAGCATGCAAAAACATTTGTTTGCACATGTCACAACCATAGACACTGATTGTGTGTGTGTCTGCCAGCCAGTTTGTTCTCTCCACAGAGTCCAGAGAGGCTCATAGAGTCTTGCTCTGACATTTTTGGGAGGTCAGGAAGGGAAGTGGGATGTGGGAGAGCTGTGGCTGGGGAATGGGAGGAACTGGTAGAGAGAGGATGTAATGCAGTAAGTATGCCTGTGTGGTGTGTGTGTTTGTGCTGTTGATGTTATTTTTGCATTAATCACTGTTACAACGTTTTGTTTGGGACATGGGTTATGTCGTTGTGTTGTTGTCGGGATTTACTCTGCATGCATTAGTGCATTAGTGTTGCACTGTATACCAATACATATGTACTTTTTCCAATACTAGAACATGAAAAATGCTTTGGTACTAGAATTGTAGTTTCGGTACGTCTGTCAAATGTGTCTCAAGGATCAAGCCTGTCTATCAGCGCAGCCGACCCCCCCACTCATGCTGCACAGAAGTTAACACAAAGTAATGTGACACAGCATGTAGAAATGTTGAAACTGTTAATTACTGTTCGCAAAACAATGTCTATACAGGCTAGAACACTTTACAATACAAGAAGATACGGGTATCTTCCAGCTTTAGGCTAACTTTCCTTTCTAGCTGACTGACAGCTAAAGGGGCTCCCGAGTGGTGCAGTGGTCTAATGCACTGCATCTCAGTGCAAGATGCGTCTCTACAGACCTGGTTCTTGGTCGCTGTAGGCCGTCGGTGTAAATAAGAATTTGTTCTTAACTGACTTCCCAAGTTAAATTTAAAAAAGAAATAAAGAAATAAAGCAAACATCAATTCACTACCCTAATACTTGTATTATCACTACCCTAGTACTTGTGATAATATGCTAATAACTATAACGCCAAATATGCTGATTTCAAAGCTGATTGCCACCAAAAACGTTATTAATTCACTTATTCGGTCTCTCTCTCACCTCTCTTCTAAAGATCTATTGCCTCAGTGAACTGACTGTGCTCTGATGGTCCGCCTTGCCTCGTGAATGATGTCATTACTGGTTAAAGAGACAGCTGACATTTTTATAAAATAAGCTTCTTCCATGCAAATGTTGTTGATCAATACAACAAATAAGTCCCAAATGGAAGGGAAACAGATTGTTTGATATCTGTAGCCCCAAGAAATCAGCCCCCCAAAAAGCTAAATAACTCAATGCATGCACACGCTCCTATTGAATATGCATTCACCTGTACTGTGGATAGGCCTAGGCTCTACATTTTGATTTACACAGTTTATCAATAGATATTTACCATTCAAATAAATGATTACCATAATGGTGTTATGTAGTTAGGTTGATAAAAACAAAGTGAAATCGATTGTTTAATTTATTCTCTAGTGACGTAAAAAATTCAAATCGTGATGTTGAACTCAAAAGATACCCAATGATTGAACAGAGCAGTAGCTGAGTTCATCTGTCTGGATGAAGTGCCATTCTGTGACTTTGGCTAATATGCTGTCTTGTTTTGCTGTGGTATCATTTTGGTATTGAGTATCTTGATGGTATTGAGTATCTTGATGGTATTGAGTATCTTGATGGTATTGAGTATTGTGATACTAAATGTAGTATTATCTAAAATAAGGACACATGACAACGAGGTTCTAGCTCCAGCATGTTTACTAGGCAAACCCTTGCATGTCATACATAGGTACGGATACCCGCAAGGGACATCCTACTACATCTTCCCCTCTCCAATGAACAAGAACTCAACATGCATAACCACTGAAGCATAACTGAAATGCAATTTGGAAACCAGTATTATTCTCTAACATGCTACTTCACATCCTGAAACAGTATGAAAGCATTAAATGACACAGTATGAACATTAACTTAGTCTCTTTGTGCTGTGTATGATCCCCACAGTATGTTAACATAGTCTTTCAGCCACTCTGGTGGCTTCACATCCCTTTTTGGGCGCGCTTGTGGCTCTGTGAGCATTCTCTCTCCTTCACCCTCTTTTTGTGCATTTTCTGTGGCCTCAGTCTGTGTGGCTGGTAGATCTGGAAGAGCTCTGAGGTGTGTTTTGTTCCTTCGTACCTCTTCTGAGCCTGTGTCCACCACATAGGAGCGTGGGGCATCCGCTTTCCTCAGCACTAAGGTGTCTTTGAGTTTGTAATCCACACACATTGACCTTCTGCCAGCTCTGTCTCCGATTAAAGTCTCCAGTTTGCATTTGTTTCAGCCGTTTGTCCCTCTCAGCGAAGGCCTTCCTGTTAGGAAATCGGGGTTTAAGCTGAGCCGGCGAGACAGGCAATGGGGAACGCAGCGTCCTGCTCATCAGGAGCTCGGCAGGCAACGGCCCATGATGAAGTGGTGTAACTCTGTAAGCTAACAGAGCCCTGTATGGATCCTTGTTCTTTTTCAGCAGTCCTTTGACTGTTTTCACAGCTCTCTCTGCCTCACCATTACTCTGTGCATGGTAGGGGCTACTGGTCACGTGTGTGAAGTCATATTCTGCGGCAAACGCAGGAAAGGGGCTTGCAGAGAACTGGGGAGCGTTAACTGTAACCAGGACCTCAGCGACCGCTTGCCTGGGAAAAAATTACTTTAATCTATTGATAACACCAGCTGATGTGGTTATGGGTGTCTTTGCTATTTCAATGTATCTTGAATAGTAATCTACCACTAGCAGATAAGTGTCATTTTGGCAGCTCTGTTGCCATCATTGGCTCCGGATGACAAGGTTTACATTTTGTACAGACCTCACACTGGGCCACCAGCTTGGCAATCTGAGTACTCAGACCAAGCCACCACACCGACTGTTGAGCCCTCAGTCTGCATTTGGTTATCCCTCATGCACTCTGTCTAGCATTTCTGGTTGTAGAGTCTCTGGGATAACTATCCGTTGTCCTTTCATGAGATGGTCTCCATTACAGTGGTCACTTTGGTGCACCCAAAATGGCTTCAGCAGCTGAGGCAGTTCCTCCTGCCTGGGCCATCCCATTTTGCATCTGTCGGCAGATGGGGTCTCGTTGTTCCTCTGCAATCTGCTGCAGTTTGGTCTGAGATGCAGGTAGGCTGTCCCTTACGGCATTAAAGGACACCTGTACCTCACCCTCTAGACATTGCTCCTCCTCTGATAATGGACGTTTAATTGGGGCCCTGGAGAGTGCGTCTGCTGTGATCAGTGCCTTCCCTGGCACATACACCATCTTGTAGGTGAACCTCAGTAATCTGAGGCGGAAGCGCAGAACTCTGYGAGGCAAGTCGTCCAGTGCTTTTGTCATTAACAGAGCCAACAGTGGTTTGTGGTCAGTCTCTGCTGTAAACTGCAGGCCAATAAGGTATTGGCTGAGCCTTTCACATGCCCATGTGATAGCCAATACCTCCTTCTCCACTTGTGCATACCTTTGCTCTGTGTCGGATAAGCTTCGGGAGATGTATGCTATTGGACGTCACTCCATGTTATCCTGCATCTGTGTGAGGACCGCCCCTAGCCCAAAGGATGATGCATTTGTCTTAGCGTGGGGACGGTACTGGGCCAGCACTCTCTGTGAGGCCAGGTCTTCTTTGATTTTGTCAAATGCCACCTGTTGCACGTAACCCCATGACCAGTCATTCTCTTTGGCTAGTAAGTCTCTCAGGGGTTTGGTGGATCTGAAAACTGTGGGAGGAACTTACATATAGTGGCCATGCCTAAGAAGGTCCTGACTTCAGCCACGTTCTGGGGTATGGGCATATCTGTGATGGCGCTGATCTTCTCCGGGTCTGGCTCTATTCCAGCTGCACTGATTTTGTGTCCCAAGAACAAGACCTCTGACTGTGCAGAAGTGTGTGTCCCTTCCACACACGAGCACATTTTCCGCATGGACTATGACGCCACTCAGCCCATCCAACAGCTGGGACATGCGTCTTTGGAAATGCTCAGGACCGGAAGCGATTCCAAATGGCAAAACATTAAAARAGTAACGGCCAAACYGTGTTATAAACGTTMTGAGRGCRCTACTCTCTGATGACAGCGGWATCTGCCAGAAACCTGASCGGGCATCCAGCTTTGTGAAGACTTGTGAGCCATCCAACTGAGCCAGTGACTGCTCCACTGGTGGTAAGATGTGTCTCTCTCTGCAGAGTGCCTCATTCAAGTTAGTCATGTCCACACAGATCCTTATGTCCCCATTGGCTTTTGGGACCACTACCATCTCTACACACCAGTCAGTGGGACTCTCTATTTTAGACACCGCCCCAATTTCTTCCATCCTCCCCAACTCTTCCTTTACTCTGGCCAATAAAGGGATAGGCACACGGCTGGGGGTAGTAAGGGCATAGGGGACAGCATCCTCTTTCAGGTGGATTTTGTGGTCACCTTCTATCCTTCCTAGACCAGAAAACACTTTTGGGAATTTATTTTTGAAAACCTCCCCTGGGTCCTCCAGTTCGCTCACTCTCTCAATGAGTTGCAATGCTTCAATTGCTGGCAGCCCCAGCAACGGTCTGGCTAGAGAGTCAATGACGAAGACAGGCTGGATGGCACTTTTGTCTTTACTCTCCAGTTTAATCACCAACTGCCCTACCACTGGTAATATCTTATTACTGGGCCTGTACAGTTTTTTGTTTGTAGCGAGCAAAGGGCCATCTCTTTGATACAGCCTATACAGCCACAGTGTCTCGTTTAAATGACACAACCTCCCCATTGAGTGTAATGTCTGAATGCCAGCCAGCATTGTTTTCCCTTAGTTCTCCCAGAAAGATGCTGTCCTGCTGTACCTCCTCTGAGACCTCATGCATTTGCTTTAATCGACAGACAGCTGAAAAGTGTCCTCTCCTGTGACATTTCCTGCATTCCGAATCCTTTGCTGGGCAATCTTTCTATCTGTGGAAAGGGGATTTCCCACATTTGCGACAAACACTTGAACTAGCTTTTTTTAGCTCGGTATGAAAATGCATTTATTTCCTCACTCTCTTCGCTCTGCAAGGAGCTGCTGTCGCGCAGCATCGTCTGCTGCCTTTTTACTGTCTCACTTTGCCTAACCTGGTTTACAGCTTTGGACAAGGTAGGCTGGGAATCCAACTGTAACTTTTCAGAAAGTGATATATTTCTTATTCCCACCACAATCTGATCTCGGATCAGCTCTTCCCTGAGCGTGCCAAACTGACAATGTTCTGCTAGTTTGTGAACAGCTGTGATAAAACTGTCGGTGGTTTCACCCGGTCAGTTTTGAATGTCCATACAATCAAAATTCTCTTGGGGACTAATGCGAAATCCATCAGCACTAGCCACTGGCCTGTCCGTGTTTGCGCCAGAGCCCGTTGAACTTGGAGTCGCTAACCCTGAAATCCCGCCAGTTTCTTCCTCTTGCAACATGTTGCTTAGCAGTAACTTAGTCCTTGCTCGTTCGCTAGCAAAATAATGATATGCGCTGTTTTATCTCCAACACTGTGCCCTCCCTGCTTTGAAACAGCCTGAATGTATGATTTACTTGGTTCGTTCTTCACGTTTATGTGATTATTAAAACCACTTCTGACACCATGTAGTATTATCTAAAATAAGGACGCACGACAACGAGGTTCTATCTCCAGCATGTTTATTAACCTAACCCTCGCATGTCATACCTAGATACGGATACCCCCAAGGGACATCCTTCTACACTAAAAATGAGGATTTGTTGTTGTTTGTTCCCTGTCAGAAGCCCAACTGTGTAACGTGACTAATCCTAACCTGGGTGAGAGAGCTACTCCGCTCTGAGAGCTGCAAGGTGACTCTTCTGCAGCCTGGTCATTGTATATATGTAGTGATTAGAATAGCAGCTTGTTGGAGAGTCCAGTACTAAATATTTCATCTGAAAGGTAGGCTGTGGCACAACACGACACGCTGCCTGGTCCTTTTTTGCCCAGGGAACAAACACACTCTTTGTGTGGAGTAGCCGGTAGGTTGCATTGTGTTTAGAGGAAATGCGTGTGTATGTGTGTGTTTGTGTGCGCATATGTGCACTTGTGTGTGCGTGTGCGTGTGTGAGTGTGTGTGTGTAGGCACAGCAGCAATGGGGTGTGAAAGAGGTAGCAGCAGAAACAGAGTAGGCTGGTTGCTGTGTTTTGATCAGAGGGATATGGAGATAAAGATCTTCTGACAGAGAGAGGGAGCACTGGGACTCCACAGGGAGGGAGAGATAGAGACAGAGAGATTACATGAAGGTAGATATAGAGGAGGAGGGGAGTTGGTGGGGGGAAGGGGGGTAATTTTGGTCCGAACAGCAGTAAATGCAGATGTAATCATTTTCCTCACTTTCATTTTCGCTCGCCCTCTTTCTCCTTTCTCTCCTCCCTCTCTCTCGGTCCCTCTCTCCTCTCAGATATGTGTCACAAAGATGTCAACACGCAGCGGCCAGGGAAAGGACTCGGTCATCACGCCCCTGGACACCATCCCTGAGGACAGGAAGGTAAGGGTTCAGCGGACACAGAGTGGTTTCGACGCCTTCGAGAAACCCGCCAGCCAGGTGAAGAGGGTGCACTCAGAGAACAATGCCTGTATCTCCTCCAAGGCCTCCTCTACTGGGAAAGAGTCGCCCAAACTGCGCCGACACTCCAGCCCCAGCTCTGTAAGTCTATACAGTAGCCTACACACTGTATGCTACATACTGTATATAAAATACACAGCACAGTATATAGTATACACAGTCTGTTGTCTACTCACTGAACAGTAGGGATCATTATTAATAATGATAATTACATAATTACAAATATTTTGTGGACTGTAAATTGACCACAAGAAGCCCAAACAGATATAATGTGGGAATACATGGGAATACATGGCAACAGATGTATTAAATAAAAATCAGTTGGAGCTGTTTTCCTGGTGTTTTTACAGTCTTTTATGTCCAACATTTTTTACATGTATTTTTTTATAATTGTTGTTGATTTCTTGCTCTGAAAACTTGGGGGTCAAATGAAACCACCCACGAGCCAAATTCGGCCCACAGGTCGCCAGTTGGGAAACACTGCTGTACAGTATATACAATGCACAGTACGGTCATACAATGTATACTGTACAGTCGATAGTATACAGTACAGACTATAGGCCTGCAGTACATTATACTGGTTGGCGTGACTATAGTATGTATTGGTTGAAGCTCAATGTTAAATTCAGAGCATTTTTGACAATGCTAACATCTTTTCAGCCGAATCTCAGAGTTCTAAAACCGGGCGCAACTCGGTTGCTACGCAACAGTAGCAGCTAACTAGGAAAATGCTTGTAGCTGCAGCTAGCTAGCTTACACCAGTTGGATAAGAAGCAAAAGGAAGGTAGCTAACTAGCTACCTAGGTATATTTTGCTATGGCTGAACACTTGTGTGTAATCAACTTTGGGAAAACTGCCACACTGTTTATTTTTAATACATGCACACGCCAGAACAAACGTGTCGCTGTTAGAAAATCCAGAGCAAATTATATCCCTTAGRTTATTCATTAGTACGCACCCTCCTCTGTCAATGCTATTTTCTTCTTGTCATTATAATCGAAATTTGCGCTGACTTATCAACACAGTGTCAAGTTACATTTCAATGTGTTCCTGAAAACCTGAAGTCGCCCTCCATAAGTAAAACGTAGCAGGGGTGCAAGTTGCACACAAAGCATCCAGGTAAAACAACAACCTCATAAGGATCATTGCTTGTTTCCACGACCCGTGTGAAGTCAAAATAAAATGCCATGTTTGCTAACTTGGTTAGTTATGTGATAAAATGTAACTGTTTTCAACACATTGACGGTTTCAGGAACCAAGCAAGAGAAATAAACGTTCAGTCAGTACTGAGTGAATGAACAACAACATTTTGGAACGAACGTGTGCTATCATCATTTATATAGTGTCAAGTTGACATACCTATAACAGGGTCCGTAGTGTAACGCTTAGCATCACCACGCTGGGATTTGAAGGTCCTGGGTTCACCTACCGGAGGGGCAAGGTACAGAGAGTGTGATGCATATTAGTACTGGTGCGCGCGTCTTGCTTCTACGGAGGGGAGAACAGTGTAGAGACCAGCTCTCAAACTCTCGAAGAAGACGTCATTGCCCTCATCTGTCAGATGCATACCATCCCTACGTTACAAATACATGCGATAAGTTGCACAGGTTGTAAACGATTCCTTTTCAGGCGCCACTTTCTGTCATTTGAGAAGCTAAGAAATTCTTCAAGCTGGCCCACGTCGAGCTGACAAACGACTTACGCTTATTCATAATCACACAGTACATCACACACTATCAGTAACAGTTATGTATGTTCTGTTCCAGATCTGTGAGTACGCCCATCTAATTTCATATTTATTCTGCCATTTATATATGTGGGAATGTGTGCTCTTTTACTGGAGTTGGACAGCTGTGTACAGCATTACTAAAAACATTTGTAGCTAAAGGATTTAGAGCACCTATCCAATGTCAGATTTGTAAATATTTATTCTTAAAAGTATTTAGTACTTTTTTGTTACAGGTGTTTCTCAGCAGTTTGCCATTTGTCACGGTGTTTGTATCAGGAGTTACTAAAATTGCTAGCCACGGGGTCGAGCCACGGGGTCATACGGGCTTTTTTGCTCACCAAGACCTCAGCTGTTCATCGAGACCTGGAATAGTAGAATCAGGTGTGGTAGAACTGGGCTTGAACAAGAAAGCCTGCATAACCCTGTAGCTATTCAAGCGCAATTGTGGCCATCCCTCAATTGTAAGTGGAAAGTTTACTATGTCTGATGAATGTACTGTCGTGGTAATTTCCTGTATTACTAAATGAGGAGAGTTTACAAACCACACACAAGTCAGAGTTATATTTTAAACAAAACTACTACTGGTAACAATAGATAAAACAACATTTCAAATAACCTAATCAAATAAAAATCACTAAACTGAAAAACTCCACAAAGAAAAATGATTTAACCCATATGGTCATAGGAAAATAGAATTAAAGCAGCCTTAGTTAATATGGCTAAGAACTATATTGTTCAATTACACAAATTACCTTGAAATCAGTATTACAAATMACCATAAATTCATTATCCAAATGGCTTTCCAATGAGGGTGATCAAGCCACAATGGAAAGTCATGATAGAGGTCATAGGTCATACAAAATCCTTCAAATAAGTATTTTTTACTATATTAGACAAATTACAAAAATAGTCAAACATTTCCTACATGTTGTATCCCAGGTTCCCAGAACATTCCTTTATCAAAATAATTCACGTGTTTAAAAACGCGTAAAAATCTAAACAAACTTTTTTCCACTCATATCCGCGAGGTTTTCATTCCCCAAAGGTCAATCCTGTTCAGCTTGTACATTAATGATCTTCCTTCTGTCTGTACAGGGTCCGAAGTTCCAATTTATGCAGTGATAAATTCATGCAAATAACAAACAACAAGCTACACAAGAACTCATTACTGTAATGGTTCAGATGACAAAATTGCTCAGAGACTCATTTTTGCATCTCAATAAAATAAAACACAGTCTGCATGTTCCTCACAAAGAAAACAACTGATGCCCCTGAGACAGATGTTTATGTATCAGGGGAAAAGCTCAAATAACCAAATTCAACTTAGCTAATTTTCCAAAACATATGAAATTGTTTTGACTATAGAGGTAACCAAACTATAATAAAACCCAAACCTTGTGGCAACAGATCCACAAGATCCGCCATGAGAAATGACTGTATAGTTCCCTTAAGGAAAAGTACCTTTAGTCCATCTGCTTTCAGTGTGAGAGCTTCCCATGTCTGGAATACCCTGCCATTAGACACACACAACTGTGATTAATGATGCACTGTCCCTGTAAACATAAGAACTACTCAAACTGCAATCAACTTTAATGACCTGACATTGTTCCACGTAATGGAAACAGATTACAATGTTAGAATACATGAACTTTCTTGCTCAAATTCACTGGTGTTACCTAAACAATCAAACCAAGAATCAATAACCATTAGAATACATTATCACAATGTTTCCTTACTCACACCTAAATCACTTTCAGTTTAACATATCCTATTTTTCTTTCTTTCCAGTGGGCAAAAACTATAACCCCTCTCCAACAATGTTTTGTTTTACCTCTTATCGTAAGATTAAAACCAAACTTTACAACTTTCTCTTCTCTTTCCTCTTCCCACTTATGAAATGTCCAAGACTTAAAAAATAACACGCACCGCCAAATTTATAACATATGTCAGTCAATCCATAAGAATGAAAAACATTTCGGTGGGCACCTCTCTATCGCCATTATCTCTCCGCTATTATTTAGAATATCTTTAATTTAGGTAACTGTCTCCTCTATGATACAGTAATTTAAATACGACTCCATTCTCAATACATTATTCCAGCAGATCATTTAGGCAACAGACACCGTCTTGCATCAAAATTCGCTTCGCTATTATTTTGAATGAATTAGTCTTATCAATTTAACCTAAACAATCTATTAAAAAGTTCAATTTATCCCTTCTTTCAATTTGAACCTAACAAGCTATTAAAACGTTCAGTTTATATCTTATACAAACACTAGCGACCATATCTTTCCAGGCAAAACATACAATTATTTGAATTACAATCAAAAACTCAGATTTTAGTTTGCATTTGCCGGGAACCAACCTTTGGTCTCCAGCTTGGAAGGCAGCTATTTAACCACTAATGCTATTTGAATGACTAAGACTCTCCGCACATAAACCCACTTTACAATTCTCTGTATTCGTAACTATCAAGACACTTCCCAGAAAAATAGCCCTAATTTAAAGGTCCAAGCGTTATTCCGGCTATGATTCTCACATGCCAAATGAATAGATTAGCAGTCAAAGAATAAAATCAACATTTATAGACTAGGAAACAGATCTTGCGCATTTTAATATAAAAGTAGATTATGTTTACTCATGCAACGTTACTTTACTACATCACATTAATCACGCAATGATAATTAGTTTGATGGAAACCTTAGGCTTTGTATGAAATCATAAATTACGTCGAGATTCCATTTTAATTCGCTCTAACTTTATGGAAAACGGTTTATTCAATAAATCCCGCAACTCCTCTCATACTGGGAAGAAAAAATTAAACATTTTCAGACCTTAAGGGCAGTTTTATTTCAAATGTTGTACCCAGACGGAGATAATCCAATAAGCGTTTTATAGTTCCATCGTTAGGGTAAGATAACCAAAAGTGGACACTCTAATCAGTTTCTAGAGCTCAATTTCCCAGATTTTGTAGACAAGTTTCATAGTGCCTTAAACCTCATCTTTATCAAATTATCCATTAAAGATACCAACTCAAAACCTACGTACGTCTACGAATGGGTGGTTTAAATTGTATCTAATTATATTCTCAGCATTACTTTATCAAATCTCTAGTAATCGATTAAACACACATACAATTGATCATATTTTCAAATATTCACAGAATCCATATAAAACGTAAGAAAATCTTAGGTACTCACACAGAACTTTAAGGATCCCCCACACAGGATTGGTCAGATGTTCACACAGAACTGGTCAGATGTTCACACAGAACATCATAACATAATTAAAAGGTTACCCACACAGAGTCAACCTACCCCGCTCACACAGAACGCGCCTACAAATATTACCTAGTGATCCCATAACAAAGGGCATACCTGGCTAGCACATTTAAAATAATTGTTATTCACCACCTCTGAGGGTCACTTAGACAGTCACACAGACACTTTCAGAATGAGGTCCTTCTTCCAATAGGGCTTCACCAAGTACCGTGTTTCACACAGAACACACAGTCACCCTGGGCCCTCACCCCCACAGACCGCACCAATCCCCACTGTGATCAATTCAGTGTCGGGACGGCTCTAAGTCGCCCGCAACCGACCAATAGCAGAGTATTCTTTGAGTCCGCAAACTTTCAGATTACTCTCCTCTGACTCTGCCCTGTTTACGCCTCCAAGGTGCCCTCTCTTTCAAAGGAATACACTCAGAGCCCACGTAACAGAGTGTTACTCGACTTCAAGTGTCGAGTCTCACCCCTTTCTTTAAAAAAAAAACTCAGTTCGAGATGTGGTATCCACTCGGCTCGCTGCCTCTTAGATCAAAGGTGGGTCCATCTGCTTCGTTCCCGAAGTGTGGTTTCCCTGAGATCCCAAGTTTTGAGGGATCCCTCGTGCACGATTTACCTAGGTCGTCAGGAGCTGTCACCGAGTGAAGATTCACATCCCATCCCGTCGCCAAATGTCGTGGTAATTTCCTGTATTACTAAATGAGGCGAGTTTACAAACCACAAACAAGTCAGAGTTATATTTTAAACTCCATCTTTAATTATATGAGCTTCACCATAGCCCTTTGACTCTTAGATCAATTCAGTGTCTATAAATGAATTCTCTGAGAGTGCTTACAAAATAATTCTTAGTATCTTTTATATCCAAGATACACCCCTCTCAACTCACATGACGAACCACAGATCTTAGGAACTTCACAAAGAGCCTTTTACTTGAAAGAGGAGTATCCCATAGCCAGATAGCATTAGCTATAAATTATCGTTCAGTTTGGTCTCTTAGACGAGGTTCTACTTCTCGTTCTTGGTACTTCATATTACCAAAACATTACCTCATCCAATGGCATATATCAATTGTCAATTCTAGATACTCCCATCTCAAATACACTCCCTCCTGGACAAGCTCACGGAGGGGAGTGAGCCTCTAGGTCATATACTATGAAAGATAAGTGCAACATCAGAGGGGTAATACAATGGTTCCAGACACTGCCATACTCCTCCCCCCAATGGGAAAAGGAGGGAGTGACTGGAGTACAGACATGGTGGAGCCCTTCACATATTTTAGGAATAGTTACAGACATATTCAAATATGAAGATAATGTTCAAACCTGACTTCTCCCTTTCTGATATTCTGCATATTACCAGACATGTAAAAGACAAGCCTGACCTCTCCCCTCTCTGGGCCCCAAGTGACTTTTCCCTAGAGGAGAAAGGAAAATGCAACTGCCAACAGTATAGTCCAAAATAAGACATTCCAATGACAAGTATAAAGTAAATAAAACATCTTATTTATCTATGTTACCTAACTAATTCTGATTCAGCTACGACAGTACGTTTGATTGTAAATTGTTTATTTTGTGATAACTCACTGTTGTTTACAGGTAGTGCAGTCCTAGGCCTTTCTTCAGAAAACATTTTCATTTAAATAGTTAATGGATACATATTATTTTGTGTATTTTCCAGGAGCTTTCTCGATTGTCTTGTTAAAAGAGATCAGGGTAAACATTTCCAGTTTATGCCATATTGGCTTAAATGGGGTTCCGTTTTTTTGCTTCTCTCTAGAAATGCAACTGTTAATATTAAATAAATACTAATAACTACATTTTTTTCTGTTGCCATTTGTCATTATTGTGTACTTTGACTTGTATTGCTGTGTTTTGCTCAAGCACACATTGTCTTAGTGTGGGGTGCAATACATTACCTTGTATGTGGTACAAATCACATCATTGTGGGAGCACCTCCTCTAAGAGTGTGAATTAGGCTGTTTGAGAAGGTTTGAATCCTAAGCAACCTGCATACACATTGTTGAAAGTACAATTGACCAACATAGCTACTGTAGTAGGTCAAAGCGGTGTGCTGGATAACCTTGGTATATAGCATGGGTGAAGTAGGTATTGTGGTGCTCGTGAATTTCAGACCAATGCCTACTTCTCACTTAAAACATAGTTGTTTTGTTTTTAAATGTATACAATACACTGTGCAGTCTATACGTACAATACAGTAACTGATATACAGCACACAATGCTATAGCAATAACATCCGACAATAATGGGAGAAAACATAATCGAAACTCAGATTGTATTCTGTATTTGCAAGTGTTTTGTTTTGGCATTTAAAACTAGATTTAGATGGATGTGAGGGTGCATCCGGGTGGGTGTCACCGGAATCATCCGGTTTTCAGGGGGAAAGCAGAGAAGAGGCGAAGCCTCAAAACGGATGCTTCAGTTTTCATCTGACCTCCCTCAGGCGTTTCTGTTATGCCTCCTACGTTAGGTTAAGATTGATGATCTGAAAATGAGAAAACAAGCTAACCAGAATGTCATTTCCATTTGGTGGCTAATTGAATGTTGTTACCAGAAGACCTGTATTGCTTAATCATGTAGATTAGACATGTTTCAAATCGTGTCCTCAATGTATTTTCATTTAGCTCAATTGCACACACAATAAGATGTAATAACTATTATATTATTCTTGACTGATTGTCTGTCGGCATTTCTGTAATTTGTTTGTAATTTTTCAGTATGATTTGTTTGTGTCACGTGACTAGTCATTGATTTTCTATGTGGCTGGGTTGTATGGTTCCCAATTAGAGGCAGCTGGTAATCGTTGCCTCTAATTGGGGATTATATTTAGGAAGCCCTTTCTTCCACCTGCTTTGTGGGATATTGTTTTGTTGAGTGCTGATGTGCGCGCTGTTACTTCACGGTCGTTGTTTATTGTTTTGTTTAAGTTTCACTAATAAAAGATGTGGAACTCAAATCACGCTGCGCCTTGGTCCGTCTATCCTAACAACCGTGAAGAATATCCCACCAACGCAGGACCAAGCAGCGTGTTATGGAGGTTAAGGAGTTTTGGACATGGGAGGAAATCATGTCCGGATGTGAGATCCTTCCTTGGAAGGAGACACCATGGAAGTAGGAAGGACAGCGACGACGCCGGGGACCGTGGCCACAGAAACCCCACATTTTTTTTTGGGGGGGGGGCACGAGGGGTGGTCGGCGGAGCAGCGGAGAGTGGAAGAGCGTGTCACCAGTCCGGTGCCACCTGTGCCGGCTCCACGCACCAGGCCTCCTGTGCGCCTCCCCAGTCCAGCTCCAGGGCAGGAGCCTTCCTCTGCGCCGGTGCCCAGTCCAGGCACGGTGTCCAGTCCAGCTCCAAGGCCGGAGCCTTCCTCTGCGCCGGTGTCCAGTCCAGGCACGGTGTCCAGTCCCGCTCCATGGCAGGAGCCTTCCTTTGCGCCGGTGCCCAGTCCAGGCACGGCGTCCAACCCAGCTCCATGGCCGGAGCCTTCCTCTGCGCTGGTGCCCAGTCCAGGCACGGTGTCCAGTCCTGCTCCATGGCCGGATCCGTGGTCGGGGCGGGGACTACGACCCGCACCGGAGCCGCCACCGACACTAGTCATCCCCCCTACCCTCCCCATTTGGTTTCAGGTTTTGCGGCCGGAGTCCGCACCGTTGGGGGGGGGTACTGTCACGCCCTGACCATAGAGAGCCCTCGGTTCTCTATGGTGTTTAGGTCAGAGCGTGACTAGGGGGGTGTTCTAGTCATTGATTTTCTATGTGGCTGAGTTGTATGGTTCCCAATTAGAGGCAGCTGGTAATCGTTGCCTCTAATTGGGGATCATATTTAGGAAGCCCTTTCTCCCACCTGCTTTGTGGGATATTGTTTTGTTGAGTGCTGATGTGCGCTCTGTTACTTCACGGTCGTTGTTTGTTTATTGTTTTGTTTAAGTTTCACTAATAAAAGATGTGTAACTCGAATCACGCTGCGCCTTGGTCCGTCTATCCTAACAACCGTGACAGTTTGGGTCACAACACATCTAACAATGTAAATTGATGTAAGTGTAATGTAAGTGTAATGGTCCTATTGCTTAGGCTACTGGAGCCATCAGCCATCTTTCCCTGCCTACTTCTCTTATTTTTTTAGCATTTCATGCTGAACCACTTATATTCCAATGATGTTCTAGTATTTCCAATAGTACATTGGTGCACAGCTCAGAGCTACAGTCCTCACGGACCATAGTCCTGCTGTTAGGTTTCAGCCCTCTCTCCCTGACATGTAATCAACCAGTTAATGCTACTGACTGGCCAGAGGGTCCACACACCTGGCTCAACAGATTGTAATGAATGTCTAATTAAAAGCCAAGGACAAACACCTGGTGTACGCTGCCCCTGCTGCCCTTGAGGACCAGAGCTCTGCACTCTTGTTGTAGAACATTAAATGGTTAATGTCAAATAACTTCAGTACAGTAAGGTCTTTAGCTCACAGTACTGTACCAGCATGGGGTGGCAGGAAGAGACCTGAGGTATGTACCATCCACAGAGAGAGGACAGAGAGAAGACAGAGACAAAGGCTAGAAACAGACAGAAAATAAAAGGTTGAAAGAGAGAACCCCAGATAGGCATCATTCTTGGTTGAACATTCATGGACATGCAAAATTGCATGGAGTGTACAGTACAGAGGGGCACTTAGCCTGGAGGAGGAGACAGAAAGAGAGGGAGAGAAGAGAAATGTAATTGAGAGAGAGCGAGAGGGAGAGAGAGGCCAAGCTGAACTGTGAGCCACATAGGACCCCACCTTACCCCCGAGACATCCAATTCCATCCTGTTAACTGGTGGGGAAAATTAGTGGGGGTATCCGGCCAGGTAGTAGGCTCTCAGCCAATCAGGCTAGTGATGTGTCTCACCCTTACCCTGACCTCCATTTCTCTAATAATCAACTGTGTACTGCTAAACCATCCAGGCCAACAATCCACTGGAGAGCCGCTTTCACACATGGACTGGTCCTGAGCGTGGTGTTTGTGTTTGCCTCACCAGGCTGGTGTTGTTGGAGGTATCTTTGGTGATATATCTGGTCCTGGGTCAGGACCTACTTCCTTTACTATATAACAGACACTAGCTGAGTGTGTTTTTGTGTTGCAGCAGATTCTGTGTTGCAGCAGATTCCGTGTTGACGCAGATTCCGTGTTGCAAGCAGATTCCATGTTGCAGCAGATTCTATGTTGCAGCATATCCCGTTGTGCCCATTTGAGTCCTACCAGAGCCCTACAGGGGGCCTTTAACAGCCTGTATTTGACTGTAATAGGTTGAGATTGTGTGGAGCTGCCTGCAGCCAGTCCAGCTGGTTTCACTCACTTCCTGTCGTCTCCCAGGAGAATTTCTTAGTTTATAAAAACCCTCAGAATTGCTGCATGGACTTAGTGGGGCAGAGAGGAGATGACTAGATAGCAACCAGAGGGAAGAAGACACTGCTAAAAAGCTGTGAGTGCATGTTTGCGTGTGTGTGCTATGTGCTTTTTTGCATGCGTGGTGTGTGTATGTGCACATACATGCCGTGTGTGTGTTGTGTGAGCGTGTGTGCCAGATACAGTGATGATGGGAATGGAGTTATTCCCAGGGATGTGTTGGAAGCTTTCCCTGAGCTCTCGTCTGGTCCACTCGCTCTTTAAATGATAAAACAGAGCACATTACAGCAGCCAGACGTTACATCTAGAAAGTCCTGTATTTTAAAGTATGACAACAGTAAGAGATAGCAGATATTTTATGTCTGTCTGCCACCAGGGCTGAAATTCAACATCACTGAAAGGAAAGACCGGTCCTACGGTTACATTGCTGTCATCTGCGCGCGCACGCACACACACACACACACACACACACACACACACACACACACACACACACCACACAACCACACACACAACACACACACACACACACACACACACACCACACACACACACACACACACACACACACACACACACACACACACACCACACACACACAGTTTCCTCCAGAGAGAGTTGCTGATGGAGGTTGAGACTTTCTAGTTGAGTTCCTTTTGGCTGATTTGTCTGAGATAGAGAGAGATTTTGGAGGAAGCTGAACTGTCAGCTGCAGGTGTTATGGGTAATGGGTTTTTATCACTCCATTTCCGTGAAGAGTTCAAGACGAATGCATGCGAGTGTTATTCTCTCCTCTCCTTTCTCTTCTCTTCTCTCTCTCTCTCTCTCTTTCTCTCTCTCTCTCTTTCTCTCTCTCTCTCTCTGTTTTTCTCTCTCTGTCTCTGCTGCCTCTCTCTCTCCTTCCTCTTCTCTCTCTCATCTCTCTCTCTCTCTCTGCTCTCTCTCTCTCTCTCCTCTCTCTCTCTCTCTTCTCTATCTCTCTCCTCTCTCCTGTCTCTCTCTCTCTTCTCTCTCTCTCTCGTCTCTCTCGATCCTGGTCCTCTGCGTGTCTCTCATCTCCTCTCTCGC
>NW_019943026.1:98562-104513 GCF_002910315.2 Salvelinus sp. IW2-2015 | reverse complement strand
ATGCGGTGTGTGTATGTGGCACATACATGCCGTGTGTGTTTGTGTGAGCGTGTGTTGCCCAGATACAGTGATGATGGAGAACTGAGTTATTCCCAGGGATGTGTTGGAAGCTTTCCCTGAGCTCTCGTCTGGTCCACTCGCTCTTTAAATGATAAAACAGAGACATTACAGCAGCCAGACGTTACACCTCTAGAAGCTCCTGTATTTTAAAGTAATGACAACAGTAAGAGATAGCAGAGATATTTTATGTCTGTCTGCCACCAGGGCTGAAATCAAACATCATGAAAGGAAAGACCGGTCCTTAACAGGTTACATTGCGTCAGTCATTGCGCGCGCACGACACACACACACACACACACACACACACACACACACACACACACACCACACACCACACACACACACACACACACACACACACACACACACACACACACACACACACACACACACACACACACACACACACACACACACACACACACACACACACACACACACACACACACAGTTTCCTCCAGAGAAGAGTTGCTGATGGAGGTTGAGACTTTCTAGTTAGTTCCTTTTGGCCTGATTTGTCTGGATAGAGAGAGATTTTGGAGGAAGCTGAACTGTCAGCTGCAGGTGTTATGGGTAATGGGTTTTTATCACCCATTTCCGTGAAGAGTTCAAGACGAATGCATGCGAGTGTTATTCTCTCTCTCTCCTCTTCTCTCTCTCTTCTCTCTCTCTCTCTGCTCTCTTTCTCTCTCTCTCTTTCTCCTCTCTCTCTCTGTTTTTTCTCTCTCGTTCTCCTGCCTGCTCTCTCTCTCTCTCTCTCTCTCCTCTCTCTCTCTCTCTCTCCTCTCTCCTCTCTCTCTCTCCTCTCTCTCTCTCTCTCTCTCTCTCTCTCTCCTCTCTCTCTCTCTCTCCCTCTCTCTCTCTCTCTTCTCTCTCTTCTCTCGTCTCTCTCTCTCTCTCTCTCCTCGTGTGTCCTCTCTCTGTGTCTTCCCTCTCTCATCTCTTTCTCTCTCTCCCTTCCTGTTTTTCTCTCTCTCCTCTGTCTGCTGTCTCTCTTCTCTCTTTGTCTCTCCTCTTTCCTCTCTGTTATTCTCTCTCTCTCTCTCCTGTGCCTGCCTGCCTCTCTCTCTCTCTCTCTCTCCTCTCTCTCCTCTCCTCTCCCTCCTCTCTCCTCCGTCCTGTGCTCTCTCCTTCTCCTCTCTTTCTCATCTCTCTCTTTTTGTCTCTCTCTCTTCTTTTCTTGGTCTTCTTTCTTTATTTCTTCTGTTTCACTTTTCTTTCTTTCTTTCTTGTTCTTCTTCTTTTCTTTCTTCTTTTTCTTTACTGTCCCCATCTGTAAATCATTTCGGAAAAGTGGGTCTGTAACATTAGTGAGTGGAACAAATGGAAACAGGCCGTAAACATACACAACACATTATGAAACCGACTCCATGAGCTTGCTGTGTCCTCTGTTCTGTACCCTGGCCAGTGGTTGAAATTGCACCAACACTGTGTTAGTAAACACATTTGATATGAGAAGTTCATATCAAAATGGTTGTGATTTTTTCGAAATTCTTTTGTGCGGTCTGTGTAATCACAGGACAATATTGTTCTCTAATCATTGGTATCAGTACATTTCGGCAGAAGTTACGGAAGTGCAGCTCAGTTTCCCACCCTCATTTTGTGGAGTGTGCAATAGCCTGTCTTCTCTTGAAAGCCAGCGTCTGGCCTTCTGCGCGGCCTTAATTCATCTGACTGGTTGTCCACCCTCTGTCACCGTGCCATGATCTCCCATGATCCCTCAATGCAACCCCACGCGAGACGCTTAGAGAGGGAAACATGACACGGTAGGATTTGTTCTCACCCATCTATTAGCGACCTACCCTGCGTGTTTCCAATGATGAGGAACGGTACTATCTTCATTCAAAACAATTGATATAGACCCATTCATATTTCAGTATCAACCAGCTTGTGATTGTCAATACCATGCAGCCAAAAACTCGTTTAAATTCTGAGTACTGTTAATCTTTACCAATGAACTCCTCAGAAATATTGAAAATGAGTTAGTAAGAGTTGTTGGGATTTGGGTTCTGAAGTGGCCTTTAATAGCTAATATCCTCCTTGAGATCTTTCGAGATCACAAAGCACACTACTACTATTTTTTTTTCTTCAAATCGTTGGTTTCGGTCCTGCCTAGCTGCATGCAGTGGTATTTTCCTCCAGACCGTTTATTACAGAGGTCTGCGCTGTGTGTGAAATCCTACAACAAACTCATTTCCTGGATTGACTCCGGAAGCTTTCCCATCATCCAGAGTAGAAACCAGCTGAAAACAGGACCGTGCCATTTCCTACAGGCTGTGTGCCAGCAGGTTCACAAGTGTCTGGTGTTACAGAGTGGATCTGGTGTTGTTGTCTTTAGGCCTCTTGACCCAAACCACAACATCTACTGTACCATGTCCCTCCTTGTGAAATAGCACGTATAGTAGTTTCTTAGGGTTAACATTATTGTTGGGTAACAATGCTGTTACATCAACCAAGCTCCAAGTGCTGTGGCTCTTCCATCCTCTACACAGATATAGATTGCCCCTATGGCTGCTCTCTCACTTAATACAGCCAAACTGAGCCCTCTCTACCATAATTGGTGTCTCTTTTCCTGAATTATATTCTCTCTCTGTTTCAGCCCACAAGCCCCAAGTTCGGAAAGGCTGATTCCTATGAGAAGCTTGAGAAACTGGGAGAAGGCTCGTACGCTACAGTATACAAAGGGAAAAGCAAGTGAGTGCCAAAACAATATTGATGTAATGGTCCAATGCAGCTGTTATTATCTCAATATCAAATATTGATTATTTTCAATTAAAATTGTTTTAAATAGTTTTTTTGTCTGGGAGGGGTCTGGGTGGGAAAGGGAAACGTTTGGAACTCTCTTTCTTATTGSTTTACACATTTACAGTCTGATGATGTCACCAGGCAGGCCAAAACTCCCTCCCACCAAAACAGACTGAAATTTCAGGTGGTCTTTTCAAACAGCTCTTACACTAAAAGGGTATTATAATAKTTTTCCCAATTTCACAGTATTATTCRAACCTTAAAGTATGGAAATATATATAAAACACAGCAAAATCACGTTTTTGACTGCACTGCATTTTCCGCATTTCCTACATAACTGTATATGACCAATTGATATGCACATAACTGCTTGTAATCATGAAGCAGTAAAGTGGTTAAGGATAATATCAATTACTGTCCATATTCCATATTCATTGATTTTCCATATTACACAAATAAAAAATCTGCACTCCCCAACCATGACATACTATTTGTTTTATTAAATCACTTTGCAATGGGATTATTTAACGATTGTTTAAGAGTTATTGTTTTGTTATTTTCCTTTTTTCCTGTTCGTGCATAGCGGTAAAATTCCCCATGTTCTGGTAATTAAAATGTAGCAAATGAAAATGTCATAGCCGTAAATGGATTGAAATGTATTGAGGCAATTTCTCACTGTAATGAAGTTACTTTGTATGTGTTTTTCTTCACTACAATGGATTTGATTGGTGAGGTTCATTTTATTTAATCTTCTGGTCTTCTACTAAGTCTCACCTCAGTGCTCCTAAATTGCATTTCATTGACTTACAGAAATCTACCATTCTCTCCATTCACTGCCTGCCTCATTATTGAGTCCTTTTTTCATGGGATGAAGTGTAACGTGTTGGGGTGCCTTATCTTCTTGTTGCCAGGGTGAACGGCAAGCTGGTAGCCCTGAAAGTGATTCGTCTGCAGGAGGAGGAGGGGACACCGTTCACCGCCATCAGAGAAGGTTGGTCTCTGTCACGCCTAGAAGGGTTACATTAAGATTAGGCTCCTGTAAAGTTTAAATACTGTAGAGTTCACTTTAATTGGACTTTAAGAGTTTGAAGATAAGGTTAAGTGTTGTTATTCTAGGTACTTGGGTTAAGTGGACTTCTGTTTGTGTAATGGTGACTGTTAGTTCAGAGGGTTGTCAGAGCGAGGGGAGCTAACGTCTCTAACAAAAAATGTCTCATCTAGAAAAGCCAAATCTGAAGCCTTTACCAGCACAGCCAAATTATAAAACTGCCTCTGGTGTTAGTTAGATAAGGATCTGACTGAGTTTCAGCCTCATGAAAACCAAAAACCCATCCCATGGGCCATGTCTACCTTATTCGTCTGCATAGCGTTCTGTCATGGCACTGGGCTAAATCACTTCAGAGGGATGTTCTTGGCGCTGAGATGCTTTCTCCTGGTCCCTGGCCGTGTGTCACAGCAGGTCAAGTTGTGTGAAGGCCGGCTAGCAGTCTTTGGTGTTCTGGCTAACTGGGGCTGAGTGGCTAGAAGGCTTGGAGGTTCCTGAATGTGAGGGTGGGTGTGAGAAATATGTGGCAGACTCACCTCCACAGGCCAGAGGCCGGGCCTGGCTGGGCTGGCAGCCCTTGCTTCATTTAGATGAGAAAAGGAATTCTGGCTGTCCTTGAGCTGTGCGCGATCCTGGCGCTGCATTAACTGAGCTGAGAGCCAGGGCACCAGCCCCATCTCCACATCGCCCTTCCATCCCCGCCCCGGCACTCCCTCCCCTCCCCCCTTCCTCCCATCCTCTCTCTCCCCCGTTGAGCGGCATCAGAAAAGCACTTTTGAGAATTTAACTTAATCAGCGATTTTACTGGCCGAGATGCTCCACCAGAGTGCGAAACCGTGCGAACAGACAATTACAGTGCGGTCGCTTCGAACCAGCAATACCTACACCCCTGAGAGAGGAACCCAGGTGTGTGTTTGTGTTATATGTGCGGTGAGTGCTTGCGTGCTTGCATACGTGTGCGCATCCGTGCATGTATCTAGGCATACGTGGTGTGTGGTGCATGGGGGCACACCACAATAAACCATTACCAACACCAGTCAGTCTCTGTGTGGTCAGGAGGGAGGGAGGGACGGAAGCCTCGGTGGCATAGGACTGTAAGATCTTTACCTAAATTGCCGCTGCAGCGCCTTTGAGGTAATAGCTCGGGCGTTATACCACCTAAGGACAGATATGCTTGAGACGAGATGTGTCTTGATCCTTAGGCAGGTTTCAGTGCTTTAAGTGTTAATGGCAGCAATGGCTCTGGCTGTGGCTCTGCTCTGCAGATCAGACTCCATAGCGTCTCTCCTCTCCCATGTGCCCTTGAAACAGAATTCGCTGTTGCTAAATTAATCACATTTCGCAACAGTCTGAAAATTCCCATTTAGGCTTCCTCACTATAAAAAAACACACATTAATATGCCGGCTCCCGCTTTCTCGTTCCAAATGAAACCGTTCCCCTGTGTGTTTAGCCTCTCTAACGAGATAAGATTTCTGACAACCCTGTTTGTTTGGCCCAGCACGTGGTGATTGTTTCTCCTCAGTAAGGGTGAGGGAGAGGTTTGGAGCCCGTAGTGCACCTCAGATCACATCTTTTCAAACACATGAAAAGGGCGTTGTGTGAATGTGTTCCCTGCCTCCGTAGCCGCCATGGTTGAAACAGCGCAGCACGGCTCCTCCAGCGCAGGGTTTAGAGCGACGCTGACTATACCACTAATTGCTCTGTTCACGCCCGGCCCGCAAGCTGACACAATTAGACACAGAGCCCTTTGCCTCCCAAAATAATTGGGCAGAAAGTGATGGTCCCTTCCCCAAGCCTTTGGCTTTCTCTCTCTGTGCTCTCTCTCTCTCTCTCTCTTACTCTCTCCTCTCTCTCTCCTCAAGTTTCACTCTCAAAAAGTTGGTGGCAACAACCTGAAACAGTTTCATAAACTAATTCACCCATAACTGCATTGACTCCAGTGCGATCATCGATTTGCCATAGATGTCATTACATTCTACATTTAAGTCATCTTAGCACGCACGCCCTTATCCAGAGCGACTTACAAATTGGAAGTTCACATACATGATTCATCCCTGGTCCCCCGTGCCGGCGGAATGAACCCACAACCCTGATCTCTCT
>NW_019943026.1:89854-94964 GCF_002910315.2 Salvelinus sp. IW2-2015 | reverse complement strand
AATCGTTGTCCCTGATTGAGAATCATACTTAGGTAGCCTGGGTTTCACTTTTGGTTTGTGGGTGTTTGTTTCCGTGTCAGTGTTTGTCGCCACACGGTACTGTTTCGTTTGATCATCGTTTATTGTTTTTGTTCCTGTGTTCAGTTTTTGGATTTATATTAAAGACATGAACACTTACCACGCTGCGCTTTGGTCCGATCCTTCTACCACCACAGACGATCGTTACAGTTGTCAGAGAGAGGGGAGCTAACGTCTCTAACAAAAAATGTCTCATCTAGAAAAGCCAAATCTGAAGCCTTTACCAGCACAGCCCAATTGCCTCTGGTGTTAGTTAGATAAGGATCTGACTGAGTTTCAGCCTCATAAAAACCAAAAACCCATCCCATGGGCCATGTCTACCTTATTCGTCTGCATAGAGTTCTGTCATGGCACTGGGCTAAATCACTTCAGAGGGATGTTCTTGGTGCTGGGGTGCTTTCTCCTGGTCCCTGGCCGTGTGTCACAGCAGGTCAAGTTGTGTGAAGGCCGGCTAGCAGTCTTTGGTGTTCTGGCTAACTGGAGCTGAGTGGCTAGAAGGTTTGGAGGTTCCTGAATGTGAGGGTGGGTGTGAGAAATATGTGGCAGACTCACCTCCATAGGCAGATCCGGGCCTGGCTGGGCTGGAGCCTTGCTTCATTTAGATGAGAAAAGGATTCTGGCTGTTTGATCTGTGGGATCCTGGGCTGATGAACTGAGCTGAGAGCCATGCACCAGCCCCTCTTCACATCGCCTCATCCCCGCCCCGGCCTCCCTCCCTCCCTCCCTTCCTCCCCATCCTTCTCTCCCCCGGTGAGCGGATCAGAAAAGCACTTTGAAATTTAACTAATTCAGCGATTACTGGGCCGAGATGCTCCCAGAGTGGAAACGTGGACAGAATTACAGMGCGGTGTTGAAAGCAATACCTACACCCCTGAGAGAGGACCCAGGTGTGTGTTTGTGTATGAGTGCGTGAGTGCTTGCGTGCTTGCATACGTGTGCGCATCCGTGCATGTATCTAGGCATACGTGTGTGTGTGCATGGGCACACACAATAACATTACCAACACAGTCAGTCTCTGTGTGTCAGGAGGGAGGGAGGGAGGGAGAGCCTGGTGCATAGACTGTATAGATCTTTACCTAAATTGGTGCAGCAGCCTTTGAGGTAGCTCGTGTTTATACCACTAGGACAGATATGTGTGAGAGGAGCATTGCCTTTGATCTTTAGGGGTTTCAGTGCTTTAAGTGTTAATGCACAATGGCTCTGTGCTGTGTGCTCTGCTCTGCAGATCAGGACGCCATAGGTTCTCTCTCTCCCTGTGCCCTTGAAACAGAATTGCTGTTTGCTAAATTAATCACATTCGCAACAGTCTGAAAATCCCATTTAGGCTTCTCATAATAAAAACACACTTAATATGCCGCTCCCGCTCTCTGTTCCAAATGAAACCGTTCCCTGTGTTGTTTAGCTCTTAACGAGATAAGATTTCTGACAACTGTTTGTTTGGCCCAGCCGTGGTGATTGTGTCTCCTCAGTAATGGGTGGAGGGAGAGGTGGAGCCGTAGTGCCTCAGATCACATCTTTCAAACACATGAAAAAGGCGTTGTGTGAAGTGTTCTCTCCCTCCGTAGCCGCCAGTTGAAACAGCGRAGCACGGCTCCTCCAGCGAGGGTTTAGAGCGACGCTGGCTATTACCACTAATTGCTCTGTTCACGCCCGGCCCGCAAGCTGACACAATAGACACAGAGCTTTGCCTCCCAAATAATGGGAGTGATGGTCCCTCCCCAAGGCTTTGGCTTTCTCTCTCTTTACTCTCTCTCTCTCTCTCTTTACTCTCTCTCTCTCTCTCTCAAAGTTTCTACTCTCAAAAAGTTGGTGGCAAACTGAAACCAGTTATATAACTATTTCACCATAACTGCATTGACTCCAGTGCGATCGATGATTGCCATAGATGTAGTTTACATTTACATTTAAGTCATTTAGCAGACGCTCTTATCCAGAGCGACTTACAAATTGGAAAGTTCATACATATTCATCCTGGTCCCCCCGTGGGGAATGAACCCACAACCCTGGCGTTGCAAGCGCCATGCTCTACCAACTGAGCCACACGGGACCACAGTTGTTGTTAGTTGAAGTGTCTCTGGTAGTAATTATTATATCATTTTATTTTCTGTTCCATTCCATTCTATTCTTTTCTAATCCTTTCTGTTCTATTCTATTCTAAATCGTTCTACTGACTATTACTATTACCATCCGCTATATTCTATTAGGCTGTATACTATTAGGCTATATTCTATTCTATTATATTAGGCTGTATACTATTAGGCTATATTCTATTATATTCTATTAGGCTATGTTATATTCTATTATATTAGGCTATGTTGTATTCTATTCTATTAGGCTATGTTATATTCTATTATATTAGGCTATGTTGTATTCTATTCTATTAGGCTATGTTATATTCTATTCTATTAGGCTATATTCTATTATATTAGGCTATTATATTAGGCTATATTATATTATATTCAGGCTACATTCTATTCTATTAGGCTGTATTCTATTCCTATTATATAGGGCTATATTCTATTATATTAGGCTGTATTTCTATTCTATTATATTAGGCTATTCTATTAATATCTATATTCTATAGGCTATATTATATCTATTATATTCTATTATATTCTATTATATTAGCTGTATTCTATTCTATTATATTAGGCTATATTCTATATATTAGGCTATATTCTTTATATCTATTATATTAGCTATTTATATTATATTAGGCTTATTCTATTATATTAGCTGTATTCTATCTTAATATTAGGCTATATTCTATTCCTATTATATTAGGCTATATTCTTATTATATGGCTATATTCTATTCTATTATATTAGGCTATATTCTATTATATTAGGCTATATCATAATTATATTAGGCTACATTCTATTCTATTAGGCTGTATTCTATTCTATTACTATTAGGCTATATTCTATTATATTAGGCTATATTCTATTCTATTATAATAGCATATATTATATTAGGCTATATGCTATTATATTAGGCTATATTCTATTCTATATATTAGGCTATATTCTTTTCTATTAGCTATATTCTATTCTATTAGGCTGTATTCTATCTTTTATATTGGGCTATATTTCTATTATATTCTATTAGGCTATATTTATTCTATTATATTAGGCTATATTCTATTCTATTAGGCTATATTCTATTCTATTCTTATAGGCTGTATTCTATTCTTATTATATTAGGCTGTATTCTATTATTTATATACTGGCTATATTCTATTATATTATATTAAGGCTTATATTTATTCTATTATATTAGGCTATATTCTATTCTATAGGCTATATTCTATTCTATTCTATTAGGCTATATTCTATTCTATTATATTAGCTGTATTCTATTCTATTATATTAGGCTTATTATATTATATTAGGCTATATTCTATTATATTTATAATTAGGCTATATTTCTATTATATTAGGCTATATTTATCTATTATATTAGGCTATATTCCTATTCATTTTAGGCATATTCTATTCTATATATTAGGCTATATCTATTCTATTATATTAGGCTATATTCTATTAATATTAGCTTATTCTATTATATTAGGCTATATTCTATCTATTATATTAGGCTATATTCTATTCTATTATATTAGGCTAATTCTATTCTATTATATTAGGCTATATTCTATTCTATTATATTAGGCTATATTCTATTCTATTATATTGGCTATATTCTATTATATTAGGCTATATTCTATTATATTATATTAGGCTATTTCTATTATATTAGGCTGTATTATATTATACTTATTATATTATATTAGGCTATATTCTATTCTATTTATATTAGGCATATTCTATTCTATTATATTAGGTATATTATTCATATATTAGCTATATTCTATTCTATTATATTAGGCTATATTCTATTCTATTATATTAGGCTTATTCATTCTATTATATTAGGCTATATTCTATTATATTAGGCTTATTCTATTCTATTATATTAGGCTATATTCTATTATATTAGGCTATATTCATTCTATTATTAGCTATATTCTATTCTATTAGGCTTATTATATTATATTAGGCTGTATTCTATTATTTTATACTGGGCTATATTCTATTTATTATTTACTTTATCATATTGTAAATAAATGGTAATACTGATGGTAGTTTTGCATGTAAATGCTTCATCATGATAATAATTCTGTATCCTGTGTTTTCCTAGCGTCTCTTCTGAAAGGTCTGAAGCATCCAACATCGTGCTGCTCCATGATATCATCCACACCAAGGAAACCCTGACGCTGGTCTTTGAGTATGTGGTGAGTGTCAGAGAGCCATCTGGATGTTTGCACAGAGCATCATGGGTACTGTAGTACATCAGGTTCAGGGCTAGCTCAGTACAGGTATTTGAGTATGTGCTGAGTGTTACAGTGCCAACTGGATATGTGAGTCAGCAGTAGAGGATCAAGATAATTTGATTTGTGTAAAATGTATTTTAAGATGAATTTCAAAAAGCCACAGTTTCATTGTAGAAATAGAATAACTAACTTGTTTTATGGTTTGATTCATTGACCTCTCACTTTTCAGTTATTGCAATTGACTTATTTATTTAATCATTAATGAGCTCTGGCTAGTTTTACACACATATTCTTTGTTTATAAGATGGTTGAACGTTTAGTAATGTTTAGTCTTGCCTGTTAAAAACAGAACCCAAGCCTGGATATTTTCCTCCAGGCTTTGAACAGAAACAGTGATCTGGGTGCCATAGAATGGTGGCCTAACCACAGTGGCATGCAGCCTCATGCCCAGCTTTGAACCAGCCCTAGCTTCATGGGGGAACATTTTATTGAGGGTTGCTGTTTGTAGGTTTCCATAGCACACATAGCACATGTACACACACATGCATGCACACACACCCACACACGTGCATACACACACACACACACGCACACACACACACACACACACACACACACACACACACACACACACACACACACACACACACACACACACACACACACACACACACACACACACACACACACACATGTACGCAG
>NW_019943026.1:81651-89829 GCF_002910315.2 Salvelinus sp. IW2-2015 | reverse complement strand
CTATATTCTATTATATTAGCTGTATTCTATTATATTTAGCTATATTCTATCTATTATATTAGCCTATATTCTATTTCCTATTAGGCTATTTATTCTATTATATTAGGCTATATTATATTATATTAGGCGCTATATTCTATTATATTAGCTATATATTCTATTATATTAGCTATACTTATATTATATTAGGCTATGTTCTATTCTATTATATAGGCTTATCTATCTATTATATTAGGCTTTATTCTATTCTATTCTATTCTATTAGGCTATATTCTATTCTATTATATTGGATATATTATATTTCTATTAGCTGATATATATTAGGCTATATTTATATTCATATTATATTAGGCTATATTATATTATATTAGGGCTATGTTCTATTCTATTTTATTAGGCTTATATCTATTCTATTATTTACTTATTATATTGTAAATAAATGGTAATACTGATGGTAGTTTTGCATGTAACTGCTTCATCATGATAATAATTCTGTATCCTGTGTTTCCTAGCGTCTCTTCTGAAAGGTCTGAAGCACTCCAACATCGTGCTGCTCCATGACATCATCCACACCAAGGAAACCCTGACGCTGGTCTTTGAGTATGTGGGTGAGTGTCAGAGAGCCACTGGATATGTTGCACAGAAGCATCATGGGTACTGTAGTACATCAGGTTACAGGCTAGCTCAGAACGATTTGAGTATGTGTTACAGCGCAACTGGATATGTGAGTCAGCAGTAGAGGATCAAGATATTTGATTTGTGTAAAATTATTTTAAGATGAAATTCAAAAAGCCACAGTTTCATTCTAGAAATAGAATAACTAACTTGTTTTATGGTTTGATTCATTCTTTCAGTTATTGACATTGATTTATTTAATCCATCAATGAGCTCTGGCTAGTTTTACACACATATTCTTTGTTTATAAGATGGTTGAACGTTGTAGTATGTTTAGTCTTGCCTGTTAAAACAGAACCCAAGCCTGGGATATATTCCTCCAGGCTTTGAACAAAAACCGTGTTCCGAGTGCCATAGAATGGTGGCCTAACCACGAGTGCCCAGCTTTGAACCCAGCCCTAGCTCATGGGGAACATTTTAATTTGAGGGTTGCTGTTTCTGTAGGTTTCCATAGCACACATACTGTACACACGCATTACACACGCATACACACGCACGCACACACACACACACACACACACACACACACACACACACACACACACACACACACACACACACACACACACACACACACACACACACACACAACACAACAACACACACATGTACGCAGCACACACACACACACACACACACACACACACACACCACATGCTGTGGACAGCAATAGCAGCAGGAGTTCCCTCTCTCTTGCTGTGGAGTAGTGTGCCTGTTGTTACTGCTGACATATATGCATATGGATAACATCCACTGATAAGTTCAAACCAGCCAGAATACCAATCTCCTCCAACTCTAGGAGTAGTAAAGTCTCTGCTCAGCATTACTCCAATAGACTATAACTTATCTAAATAACTCAACCTCTTTGATGTTGACATGCAAAACAAGACCAGCCTCTCTCAGATAACCTTCTAAATAGTCCCGCTCCATGTTGTTTTCATCGTCTGTGTCTATATGCCTGGTGCATCAGATCAAGACCAGCTCTGATACCGTACTGTATGTACGCTAGTCTAGTGTGGCCCCCTGTTCAGAAACACATGTTCAGCAGGGTCAGTGGGAACATCTGCCCTGGTAAACATTCTGACCAGATCCTCTGAGAGATGACAGAACCAGGCCCTGGGCAGTGTGTAGCTGGTTGTAGGGATTCTAATGAGGATGCTCTCTGGCCTAAAGTGTACATTTTGATTACCTGGAGAACAGAGGTCAGGCTGGATAGAGGGGTTGTGGAGGTCTTTCAGTGCTGTTTCTCTGCTCCATGTGCAAATATAAGAGCTAACCAATTCAAGGTATATATACAGTGGAGAACAAGTAGTTGATACACTGCCGATTTTGCAGGTTTTCCTACTTACAAAGCATGTAGAGGTCTGTAATTTTATCATAGGTACACTTCAACTGTGAGAGACGGAATCTAAAACAAAATCCAAAAATCACATTGTATGATTTTTAAGTAATTAATTGCATTTTATTGCATGACATAAGTATTTGATCACCTACCAACCAGTAAGAATTCCGGCTCTCACAGACCTGTTAGTTTTTCTTTAAGAAGCCCTCCTGTTCTCCACTCATTACCTGTATTAACTGCACCTGTTTGAACTCGTTACCTGTATAAAAAAACACCTGTCCACAAACTCAATCAAACAGACTCCAACCTCTCCACAATGGCCAAGACCAGAGAGCTGTATAAGGACATCAGGGATAAATTTAGACATGCAACAGGCTGGGATGGGCTACAGGACAATAGGCAAGCAGCTTGGTGAGAAGGCAACAACTGTTGGCGCAATTATTAGAAAATGGAAGAAGTTCAAGATGACGGTCAATCACCCTCGGTCTGGGGCTCCATGCAAGATCTCACCTCGTGGGGCATCAATGATCATGAGGAAGGGTGAGTTATCAGCCCAGAACTACACGGCAGACCTGGTCAATGACCTGAAGAGAGCTGGGACCACAGTCTCAAAGAAAACCATTAGTAACACACTACACCATCATGGATTAAAAACCTGCAGCGCACGCAAGGTCCACCTGCTCAAGCCAGCGCATGTCCAGGCCCGTCTTGAAGTTTGCCAATGACCATCTGGATGATCCAGAGGAGGAATGGGAGCAGGTCATGTGGTCTATTGAGACAAAAATAGAGCTTTTTGGTCTAAACTCCACTCGCCGTGTTTTGGAGAAGAAGAAGGATGAGTACAACCCCAAGAACACCATCCCAACCGTGAAGCATGGAGGTGGAAACATCATTCTTTGGGGATGCTTTTCTGCAAAGGGTACAGGATGACTGCACCGTATTGAGGGAGGATGGATGGGCCATGTATCGCGAGATCTTGGCCAACAACCTCCTTCCCTCAGTAAGAGCATTGAGATGGGTCTGGCTGGGTCTTCCAGCATGACAACGACCCGAAACACCACAGCCAGGGCAACTAAGGAGTGCGCCGTAAGAAGCATCTCAAGGTCCTGGAGTGGCCTAGCCAGTCTCCAGACCTGACGCAATAGAAATCTTTGGAGGGACTAAGTCCTATAGCCGCGCGACAGCCCCGAAACTGAGGATCTGGAGAAGATCTGTATGGAGGAGTGGGCCAAAATCCCTGCTGCAGTGTGTGCAAACCTGGTCAAGAACTACAGGAAACGTATATTCTGTAATTGCAAACAAAGGTTTCTGTACCAAATATTAAGATCTGCTTTTCTGATGTATCAAATACTTATGTCATGCAAAAAATGCAATTATTACTTAAAAATCATACAATGTGATTTTCTGGATTTGTTTTAGATTCCGTCTCTCATAGTTGAAGTGTACCATGATAGAAATTACAGACCTCTACATGCTTTGAAGTAGGAAAACCTGCAAATCGGCAGTGTATCAAATACTTGTTCTCCCACTGTATTCATCAAGTAGATGCTGTCTGTAAGTGGACAACGGTTGACAAGGATCTGTCCCATAGCCTTTATTATGACAGAACACCCTTCTCTTACTGTGAATGTTGAATAGACAGAGTGTATAGCGTATATTTGACAGAAATGGGTAATGCACACTGTGGATCTGTTTGTGTTGTCTTGTGTGGAGACAGTTTTTTTATTTGCAGCGCAGCCAGTTTCGTGCTGTTCTATTCTTGCTGTGTTCAGACCTTGTAATTCCAGACTCTTTCATATACAGAAGGCTCCACACCAAGCCAAATCAATTCATTTTCCTCATTTAGCAGGTAATGACAATTGACAGGGAGCGACGGGACCGAAGAGAGAGAGAAGGTGGAGAGAGAAGAGAAGAAAATGGGAGAAAGTGGGGGTGAGAAAGATATGGAGAGAGGAAAGACAGATAGGGAGGGAGGAGAGAGGAGAGAGAGAGAGCAGGTTTTGAGTAAGGTGACAGGCATGGCTGAAGCTTGTTTGAGCGTCTGGTTGAATTATTCATGAAAGGAAACACATTTATATCTGACGGTGTGAGGACAGCGGGGGTACGCAAATATCACCCACCCACTGTGGTGTGTGTGTGTCCGTGTGTGTGTGTGTCCGTGTGTGTGTGTGTTGTTGTGTGTGTGTTGTGTGTGGTTGTGTGTGTGGTTGTGTGTTGTGTGTGTGTGTGTGTGTTGTGTGTGTGTGGTGTGTGTCCGTGTGTGTGTCCGTGTGTGTCCGTCGTGTGCTGTGCGTGTGTGTGTGTGTGTGTGTGTGTGTGTGTGTGTGTGTGTGTGTGTGTGTGTGTGTGTGTGTGTGTGTGTGTGTGTGTGTGTGTGTGTGGTGTTGTGTGTGCCCGGGTCTGCTGGCAGAATAAATCAGTGAAGTGCAGATCACGGTAATTCGTCTTTTCTCCAGACAGACAGACGACTCTGCTTACATATAGCACCTAAAGACATACAGACAGTGTCATCCCAATCTCATCCTCCCACACAATCACATTAAGGATTTGTACCAAAGGTTCCCTCTGTGATCATTCTGTTGATATAACCGGATATTATTCATCCGCAGACGGGAGAGACAGACTGGGGAAGAAAATAATGTTGCAAGTGACGTCTGCTGCAATTCAATGATTGAGTTTTGTGTCTCCAGCCTGGCGCCTTACTGATATTTTATCATGGACGGATGACAGTAGGTCAGAGTTCTTTGAATAGCAAGGGGACACATGCACATGTACACGCAGATACACACACACACACACATGCACATGCTGTGGACAGCAATAGCAGCAGGAGTTCCCTCTCTCTGCTGTGGAGTAGTGTGGCCTGTTGTTACTGCTGACATATATGCATATGGATAACATCCACTGATAAGTTCAAACCAGCCAGAATACCAATCTCCTCCAACCTCTAGGAGTAGTAAAGTCTCTGCTCAGCATTACTCCAATAGACCATAAACTGTATCTAAATAGCTCAACCTCTTTGATGTTGACATGCAAAACAAGACCCAGCCGTCTCTCCGAATAACCTTCTAAATAGTCCCGCTCCATGTTTGTTTTCATCCGTGCTGTGTACTATGTAGCCTGGTGCATCAGATCAAGACCCAGCTCTGATACCGTACTGTATGTACGCTAGTCTAGTGTGTGGCCTCCTGTTGGTCAGAAACAGCATGGTTCAGCAGGGTCAGTGGGAACATCTGCTCCTGGTAAMACATTCTGACCAGATCCTCTGAGAGATGACAGAACCAGGCCCTGGGCAGTGTGTAGCTGGTTGTAGGGATTCTAATGAGGATGCTCTCTGGCCTTAAAGTGTACATTTTGATTACCTGGAGAACAGAGGTCAGGCTGGATAGAGGGGTTGTGGAGGTCTTTCAGTGCTGTTTCTCTGCTCCATGTGCAAATATAAGAGCTAACCAATTCCAAGTATATATATTCATCAAGTAGATGCTGTCTGTAAGTGGACACGGTTGACAAGGATCTGTCTCCATAGCCTTTATTATGACAGAACACCCTTCTCTTACTGAGAATGTTGAATAGACAGAGTGGATAGCGTATATTTGACAGAAATGGATAATGCAACACTGTGGATCTGTGTGTTGTCGTTGGTGTGGAGACAGTTTTTTATTTGCAGCGCAGCCAGTTTCATGCTGTTCTATTCTGCTGTGTTCAGACCTGTAATTTCAGACTCTTTCAAATACAGAATGCTCCACACCAAGCCAAATCAATTCATTTTTCTCATCTAGCAGGTAATGACAATTGACAGGGAGCGAGCGGGACCGAGAGAGAGAGAGAGAGAGGGAGAGAGAAGAAATGGAGAGAAAGTGGGGGTGAGAAAGAAATGGAGAGAGGGAAAGAGAGAGAGGAAAGAGAGAGGGAGGGAGAGCAGGTTTTGAGTAAGGTGGACAGGCATGGCTGAAGCTTGTTTGAGCGTCTGGTTGAATTATTCATGAAAGGGAACACATTTATATCTGACGGTGCAAGGAGCAGCAGGGGTAAGCAAATATCACCCAGCCCCACGAGCCTGTGGTGGTGGTGTGTGTGTGTGTGTGTGTGTGTGTGTGTGTGTGTGTGTGTGTGTGTGTGTGTGTGTGTGTTGTGTGTGTGTGTGTGTGTGTGTGTGTGTGTGTGTGTGTGTCGCGCCCCGGTTTGCTGGCAGAATAAATCAGTGAAGTGCAGATCAGGGTAATTCGTCTTTTCTCGCGACGACAGACAGACGACTCTGCTTACATAAGCACCTAAAGACATACAGACAGTGTCACTCCCTATCTCATCCCTCCACACAATCACATTAAGGGTTTTGTACCAAAGGTTCCCTCTGTGGATCATTCTGTTGTATAGACCGGATATTATTCATCCGCAGACAGGGGAGAACAGACTGGGAAAAAATAATGTTGCGAGTGACGCGCTGCAATTCAATTGGTTTGTGTCTCCAGCCTGGCGCCTTACTGATATTTAATCATGGACGGATGAACAGTAGGTCAGAGTTGCTTTGAATAGCAAGGGGAAAGCTATGAAAGCCAATAACTTTTTTCCATTAGCTGATTTTTCCATCCTCAAACCAAGCTCACATTCCAACCAAGGTACATTCAAGACGAGCAACACAATAAACAAAAAGCCAATATCCTCACTGCCAAGAACCTCTCTCTGCTGCTTTTACACTTCAAATGAATACCATCAAATACGGAACAGCATTTTATACAATATTTTTACTTCATTTTTCATATTGACTTATTTTTGGTTAATTGCAAAGCATTGTATTGTGATCTGTTTTTAGGATTTTTATGTGTTTTATTTAGACATATTTTAATGGAACTGGTCTCTCTTTCTCCCTGACACGCACACAGACCTGTGCCAGTACATGGACAGGCACCCAGGAGGACTGCATCAGACAATGTGAAGGTAAGACTGCTGCTCATTATAATGACTATATTACTACAGTAAACACACTGTCTGAGCATCACTAATATGTCATAGAATCCTACATTTTTCAGTGACATGCTGAGGAGTGATGCACCACACGGTCATAGAATCCTACAGTTTTTACAGTGACACTGCTGAGGAGTGATGCCACACACACGGTCATAGAATCCTCAAGTTTTTACAGTGACACTGCTGAGGAGTGATGCCCACACACACGGTCATAGAATCCTACAGTTTTTACAGTGACACTGCTGGGAGTGATGCCCACACACACGGGTCATAGAATCCTACAGGTTTTTACAGTGACACTGCTGAGGTGATGCCCAAACACACGGTCATAGAATCCTACAGTTTTACAGTGACACTGCTGAGGAGTGATGCCCACACACACGGGTCATAGAATCCTACAGTTTTTACAGTGACACTGCCTGAGGAGTGATCCCCACACACACGGGTCATAGAACCTACAGGTTTTAAAGTGACACTGCTGAGGAGTGATGCCCACACACAGGGTCATAGAATCCTACAGTTTTTTACAGTGAAACTGCTGTAGGAGTGATGCCACACACACGGGTCATAGAATCCTAAAGTTTTTTACAGTGACACTGCTGAGGAGTGAATCCCACACACACGGGTCATAGAATCCTACAGGTTTTACAGTGACACTGCTGAGGAGTGATCCCCCACACACGGTCATAGAATCCTACAGTTTTACAGTGACACTGCTGAGGAGTGATGCCACACACACGGGTCATAGAATCCTACAGTTTTTACAGTGACACTGCTGAGGAGTGATGCCCACACACACGGGTCATAGAATCCTACAGTTTTTACAGTGACACTGCTGAGGAGTGATGCCCACACACACGGTCATAGAATCCTACAGTTTTTTACAGTGACACTGCTGAGGAGTGATGCCCACACACACGGGTCATAGAATCCTACAGGTTTACAGTGACACTGCTGAGAGTGATGCCCACCACACAGGGTCATAGAATCTCACAGGTTTAACAGTGACACTGCTGAGGATGATGCCCACACACACGGGTCATAGAATCCTACAGTTTTTACAGTGACACTGCTGAGGAGTGATGCCCTCACACACGGGTCATAGAATCCTACAGTTTTTACAGTGACACTGCTGAGGAGTGATGCCCACACACACGGTCATAGAACCTACAGGTTTTACAGTGACACTGCTGAGG
>NW_019943026.1:73471-75620 GCF_002910315.2 Salvelinus sp. IW2-2015 | reverse complement strand
CTGGTGTAGAGGAGTCCTATGAGAAAGGGGGTGTGTGTGTAGAGGAGTCCTATGAGAAGGGGGGTGTTGTGTAGAGGAGTCCTATGAGAAAGGGTGGGTTGTTGTGTGGAGAGGAGTCCTATGAAAAGGGGGTTTGTTGTGGAGGAGTCCTATGAGAAAGGGGGGTGTTGTGTAGAGGAGTCCTATGAGAAAGGGGGGTGTTGTGTAGAGGAGTCCTATGAGAAAGGGGGGGGGAGTTCAGACATCGTGGGTTATGTAACACTTCATACCTAATATTGTCACTAAGGATTTCCATAAGTAATGTATTTATCCTGTTGACGACCGACCGCCTGCCTCATTGAAATGCATGTATTAATAATAGAGGATTATTCCCAGAGAGGGGTGTCAGGGGAAAAAACCTGCTTCCACCTCTTCATCTGTAAACATATGTTGTGTCCCAAATGGCACCCTATTCCCCATATAGTGCACTACTTTTGATCAGAGCCCTATGGGCCCTAGTAAAAAAATTGTGCACTATAAAGGGAATAGGTTGTAATTTGGGATGCAAAAGAGTTCCAGTTGTACGACAGGCCAGAACATGTGTTCTCACTATGTCACCATGTAGCCTTTGTGAAATAATTTTCTCTTTGAAGTCTCTGTCCAAACTGGACTAGAAGGTAGAGTTAGAGACAGACATAACGAAATAGACAGAGACAGAGACAGACATATGCATGTTACCCAAAGAGCCAGCAGCTAGCGTTAGCCACAATGCTCTCCATGGTGGGAGGACAGATGGAGCGGGACAGAGGGAGGGAGAGAGGAACCAGAACCAGAACCAGTCTTTCCCTAGTGGGAGGACAGAGAGTATTGGAGGAGCTCTAATGACCTGGCAGCTGAAAGGAAAACAACCTGACTGTGTGGAGGCAGASGCTATGTCCCAAATGGCCCCCTATGCACTATGTGGTGCACTACTCTTGACCAGGGTCCCTAAGGGTGCCATTTGAGGCACAACCAGAGACACAGACCCAGAGCAATCATTAGAATCAGCAATCAAAATCAAGATGGAGGCAGCATGGCATATTGAACTGTTTGCCAATGTGCCACTCTTCAGTGCTCTTGTGTGTCAAGAGCCAGAGACACTCCAGTATGTTAACTGTAAAATGGAGGGTATAATAGCTATATTTGTAACCAGTGAGGAGCAGAGTAGATAGACAGTAGATTAACAGAGAAAGTGGCTTGTCCTCCTGTGTGCGTGCGTGCATGAGTGCGTGCATGAGTGCGTGCGTGGATGTGTTTAACTATTATTGTGGGGACCAGAAGTCCCCACAAGAATAGTAAACAAACAAAACATTTTGTTAGTCCCCACAAGGTCAAATGCTATTTCTAGGGGGTTTAGGGTTAGAATTACATTAAGGGATAGGGTTAGGAGCTAGGGTTAGTGCAGATAGCCCGGTTAGCCAATGTGCGGGAGCACTGGTTGGTCGGCCCAAGTAAGGTTGTATATGTACATGAATGTATAGTTAAAGTGACTATGCATATATGATAAACAGAGAGTAGCAGCAGCGTAAAAAGAGGGTTTGGGGGGGGGGCACACAATGCAAATAGTCTGGGTAGCCATTTGATTACCTGTGCAGGAGTCTACTGACGGAAAAGGGGGAAAAGGGGGGTTGTTGTGTAGAGGAGGTCCTATGAGAAAGGGGTGTTGTGTGAGAGGAGTCCCCAATGAGAAAGGGGTGTTGTGTAGAGGAGTCCTATGAGAAAGGGGGTGTGTGTATGAGGAGTCCCTATGAGAAAGGGGGGTGTTGTGTAGAGGAAGTCCTATGAGAAAAAGGGGTTTTTGTGAGAGGAGTCCTATGAGAAAGGGGGTTGTGTGGAGGAGTCCTATGAGACAGGGGGGTTTGTGTAGAGGAGTCCTATTTGAGAAAGGGGGGTGTTGTGTAAGGAGTCCTATGAAAAGGGGGTTGTGTGTAGAGAGTCCCTATGAAAAGGGGGGTGTTGTGTAGAGAGTCCTATGAGAAATGGGGGGGGGGTTGTGTAGAGAGTCCTATGAGAAAGGGGTGTTGTGTAGAGGAGTCCTATGAGAAAAAGGGGGGTGTTGTGTAGAGGAGTCCTCATGAGAAAGGGGGGTGTGTAGAGGAGTCCTATGAAAAGGGGGGTGTTGTGTAGAGGA
>NW_019943026.1:46886-69495 GCF_002910315.2 Salvelinus sp. IW2-2015 | reverse complement strand
AGTCTCATGGCTGGGGTAAAAACTGTTGAGAAAGCCTTTTTGTCCTAGACTTTGGCACTCGGTACCGACATGTGTGTGGTGTGTGTGTGTGTGTGTGTGTGGTGTGTGGTGTGTGTGTGTCTGTGTGTGTGTGGTGTGTGTGTGGTGTGTGTGTGTGTGTGTGTGTGTGTGTGTGTGTGTGTGTGTGTGTGTGTGTGTGGAATCAGATGACAGACGGGTTTCAAATTGTTTTTTCTTTGTTGAGGTTATTCAGAAGAAACAGCCTCTGACTGAAGAACATTGCTTCTAATGTGTGTGTGTGCTGTGTGTGTGTGTGTCGTGTGTGTGTGTGTGTGTGTGTGTGTGTGTGTGTGTGTGTGTGTGTGTGTGTGTGTGTGTGTGGTGTGTGTGTGTGTGTGTGTGTGTGTGGTGTGTGTGTGTTTGTCCCCCTGTTGAATTATCAGAGACATTAAAGCTATTAGAGTGTCTGCTGTCTGATACGCTGGATAACATTAGCATTAACCTAGCAGAAAACACTTAGACCTTCACTAGCTAATGCAATTATCATCAGCTGGCCAGCAGAGAGAAGGGTGCGTGTTTGGGTTGTCTGGAGTGGTGTCTTGTTACAGAACTCCTCTGAGAGCATAGTACAGAACATGTACCTTTACCCATACACTTAATTGATTATAGTGTTCTCCTTAGTATTCTACCTATTATTTAATAGAACTGTCTGTTCTGTATGACATCACCCAAAGCTGCAACAACCTCCCAGTCAGGTGAGCCTTTGATGTGATTATATCCAGTCAGCTGAATGGGTTCTCTTAATGAGAGCCAAATAGATTGATGTGAAACTGGACACCCCTGACAGTAGGGCTGGGCAATATGGCCAAAATATCATATCAACGGTATGACGGTATTTGATGGTATTTCATGTTTTTTAATAATAAAATCTATTAACTTGCGTTATGAGTAGTGTGACCCTAGAGACAACACATAAATTATAAGTGATTTCAATGGGTTTTCTCCATTCTGATTGTTTATACTGTTCAATTCAACTTCAACCAAAATGATTTGAGATAAAATTTCCACACTGCCGACGGTTGCACGATATGGGAAAACAACCTAGGCCTTATTTTTTACCAAATGTTGCAATTTGCAATTTAGTTGCGATTTAGAGCAAAACACATGGGTGAACTGTTGGAATCATGGAAATAGAACATTATTCTAATTCTATAGTTAAGTATAATACTGGGCACTTTGAATACAGTGTTGTTGGACTTGACAATGAATGAAAATGCCAAAGAGAAGTTATTGTGACCGGAGGAACCAGAGTGTTGATAAGTGTTTCCTAGGGAACCCTATAATCTTGGCTACATGTCATGTTTTCTCTAAGCTACATTATGTAGCTAACATATTCACACTTCTAGTATTCCTCTTTGATTAGAACAGTGGTTCCCAAACTTTTATAATCCCGTACCCCTTCAAACGTTCCTCCAGCTGCGTACCCCCTCACCAGGTCAGCGCACTCTCCAAATGTTGTTTTTTGCCATCATTGTAAGCCTGCCACACACACACACTATACAATACATTTATTTAACATAAGAATGAGTGTGAGTTTTTGTCACAACATGGCTCGTGGGTAGTGACAAAGAGCTCTTATAGGACCAGGGCACAAATAAAATATAATAATAAAACAATACTTTTGCTCTTTATTTAGCCGAGGAGTCCTATGAGAAAGGGGGGTGTTGTGTGGAGGAGTCCTATGAGAAAGGGGGGTGTTGTGTGGACATCGTGGGTTATGTAACACTTCATACCTAATATTGTCACTAAGGATTTCCATAAGTAATGTATTTATCCTGTTGATGACCGACCGCCTGCCTCATTGAAATGCATGTATTAATAATAGAGGATTATTCCCAGASAGGGGTGTCAGGGGAAAAAACCTGCTTCCACCTCTTAATCTGTACACATATGTTGTGTCCCAAATGGCACCCTATTCCCCATATAGTGCACTACTTTTGATCAGAGCCCTATGGTCCCTAGTCAAAAGTGGTCCCTAGTCAAAGGTTGTAATTTGGGATGCAGTATAGTCCCAGGTGTACGACAGGCCAGGACATGTGTCCTCACTGTGTCACCATGTAGCCTTTGTGAAATAATTTGATCTTTGAAGTCTTAAGGGAGGCATTTGTTTGTAGATCAATGTCCTCTGACACTGAAATTGTGATAAATGTTTCCTCTGTCCAAACTGGACTAGAAGGTAGAGTTAGAGACAGACATAACGAAATAGACAAAGACAGAGACAGAGACAGACATATGTCTGTTACCCAAAGGGCCAGCAGCTTGCGTTAGCCATAATGCTCTCCATGGTGGGAGGACAGATGGAGAGGAAGAGAGAGAGGAACCAGAACCAGAACCAGTCTTTCCCTAGTGGGAGGACAGGCAGAGTATAGGAGGAGCTCCAATGACCTGGCAGCTGAAAGGAAAACAAACTGACTATGTGGAGGCAGAGGCTACGTCCCAAATGGCCCCCTATGCACTTGTCACGTTCCTGACCTGTTTTCTGTTAGTTTTTGTATGTGTTAGTTGGTCAGGACGTGAGTTTGGGTGGGCAGTCTATGTTTTCTGTTTCTATGTTGGTTAATGGGTACCTAATATGGTTCTCAATTAGAGGCAGGTGGTTTTCATCTCCTCTGATTGAGAATCATATTAAGGTAGGTGGTGTCACATTGTTTGTTGGTGGGTGATTGTCTTCCGTGTCTGTGTTTGTTTGCACCATACGGGACTGTTTCGTTCGTTCATTGTTTTATGTAGTCATTTTTCCTGTTCGTGCGTTCTTCGTGTTATATGTAAGTTCGTAGGTTCAGGTTTGTCTACATTCGTTTTGTTATTTTGTAAGTATTCAAGTGAAGTTCGTGTTTTTCGTCTACACTTAAATAAATTCATTATGTCTAAATACAACGCTGCAGTTTGGTTCAATCCCTGCTCCTCCTCTTCGGATGAAGAGGAGGAGGAACGCCGTTACAGGACTATGTAGTGCACTACTCTTGACCAGGGTCCCTAAGCGTGCCATTTGAGGCACAACCAGAGACACAGACCCAGACCAATCGTTAAAATCAGCACTCAAAATCAAGATGGAGGCAGCATGGCATATTGAACTGTTTGCCAATGTGCCACTCTTCAGTGCTCTTGTGTGTCAGGAGCCGGAGACACTCCAGTATGTTAACTGTAAAATGGAGGGTATAATAGCTATATTTGTAACCAGTGAGGAGCAGAGTAGACAGACAATTTGCTGTAGATTCATTCCCTTCATTACAGTGTTTCTGATTAACAGAGAAAGTGGCTTGTCCTCCTGTGTGTGTGTGTGGGGGGGGGGAGAGACGTGGACATATTTAACTATTCTTCTTTTGTTAGTCCCCACAAGGTCAAATGCTATTTTTAGGGGGTTTAAGGTTAGAATTAGTGTTAGGGTTAGAATTACATTAAGGGATAGGGTTAGGAGCTAGGGTTACGTTTAAGGTTAGGGTAAGAGTATGGGTTAAGGTTAGGGTTAGGGGTTAGGGAAAATAGGATTTTGGTACTGAATTGTGAGTCCCCACAAGGTTAGCTGTACAAGACTGTCTGTGTGTGTGTGTGTGTGTGTGTGTGTGTGTGTGTCAATCAGATGACAGATGGGGTTTCAAATTGTTTTTGTTCCCTGGTTGAGGTTATTTCAGAAGAAACAGCTTCTGACTGAAGATACATATCTTCTATGAAGTGCGTGTGTGTTTGTCCCCCTGTTGAATTATCAGAGACATTAAAGCTATTAGAGTGTCTGCTGTCTGATACGGCTGGATAACATTAGCATTAACCTAGCAGAAAACACTTAGACCTTCACTAGCTAATGCAATTATCAGTCAGCCTGGCCAGCAGAGAGAAGGGTGCGTGTTTGTGTTGTCTGGAMTGTGTCTTGTTACAGAACTCCTTCTGAGAGCATAGTACAGAACATGTACCTTTACCCATACACTTAATTGATTATAGTGTTCTCCTTTAGTATTCTACCTATTATTTGATAGAACTGTCTGTTCTGTATGACATCACCCAAAGCTGCAACAACCTCCCAGTCAGTGACGCTCTTGATGTGATTATATCCAGTCAGATGAATGGGGTTCTCTTAATGAGAGCCAAATAGATTGATGTGATTATATCCAGTCAGATGAATGGGGTTCTCATAATGAGAGCCAAATAGATTGATGTGATTATATCCAGTCAGCTGAATGGGGTTCTCTTAATGAGAGCCAAATAGATTGATGTGATTATATCCAGTNGTGTGTGTTTGTCCCCCTGTTGAATTATCAGAGACATTAAAGCTATTAGAGTGTCTGCTGTCTGATACGGCTGGATAACATTAGCATTAACCTAGCAGAAAACACTTAGACCTTCACTAGCTAATGCAATTATCAGTCAGCCTGGCCAGCAGAGAGAAGGGTGCGTGTTTGTGTTGTCTGGAMTGTGTCTTGTTACAGAACTCCTTCTGAGAGCATAGTACAGAACATGTACCTTTACCCATACACTTAATTGATTATAGTGTTCTCCTTTAGTATTCTACCTATTATTTAATAGAACTGTCTGTTCTGTATGACATCACCCAAAGCTGCAACAACCTCCCAGTCAGTGAAGCTCTTGATGTGATTATATCCAGTCAGCTGAATGGGGTTCTCTTAATGAGAGCCAAATAGATTGATGTGAAACTGACACCCCTGACAGTAGGGCTGGGCAATATGGCCAAAATATCATATCAACGGTATGACGGTATTTGATGGTATTTCATGTTTTTTAATAATAAAATCTATTAACTTGCTTTATGAGTAGTGTGACCCTAGAGACAACACATAAATTATAAGTGATTTCAATGGGTCTTTCTCCATTCTGATTGTTTTATACTGTTCAATTCAACTTCAACCAAAAATGATTTGAGATAATTTCCACACTGCCACGTACGGTTGCACGATATGGGAAAACAACCTAGGCCTTATTTTTAACCAAATGTTGCAATTTGCAATTTGAGTTGCGATTTAGAGCAAAACACATGGGTGAACTGTTGGAATCATGGAAATAGAACGATTATTCTAATTCTATAGTTAAAGTATAATACTGGGCACTTTGAATACAGTGTTGTTGGACTTGACAATGAATGAAAATGCCAAAGAGAAGTTATTGTGACCGGGTAGGAACCAGAGTGTTGATAAGTGTTTCCTAGGGAACCCTATAATCTTTGGCTACATGTCATGTTTTCTCTAAGCTACATTATGTAGCTAACATATTCACACTTCTAGTATTCCTCTTTGATTTAGAACAGTGGTTCCCAAACTTTTTATAATCCCGTACCCCTTCAAACGTTCCTCCAGCTGCGTACCCCCTCTAGCACCAGGGTCAGCGCACTCTCAAATGTTGTTTTTTGCCATCATTGTAAGCCTGCCACACACACACACTATACAATACATTTATTTAACATAAGAATGAGTGTGAGTTTTTGTCACAACARGGCTCGTGGGTAGTGACAAAGAGCTCTTATAGGACCAGGGCACAAATAATAATATAATAATAAACAATACTTTTGCTCTTTATTTAGCCATCTTACATTTAAAACCTTATTTGTTCATCAAACATTGTGAGTAACTCACCACAGGTTAATGAAAAGGGTGTGCTTGAAAGGATGCACATAACTCTGCAATGTTGGGTTGTATTGGAGWGAGTCTCAGTCTTAAATCATTTRCCACACACAGTCTGTGACTGTATTTAGTTTTCATGCTAGTGAGGGCCGATAATACACTCTRKKATAGGTACGTGGTTGCAAAGTGCATCAGTGTCTTAACAGCGCAGTTTGCCAAGGCAAGTAACTCTGAGCACAGCCCTATCCAGAAATCTGGCAGTGGCTTCTGATTAAATAACATTTTCACAGAACCGCAATTTCGATGAGGCTCTTGTTCAGATTTTGGTAAGTGGACTGGAGGCAGGGCATGAAAGGGATAATGAATCCAGTTGTTTGTGTCATCCATTTCGGGAAAGTACCTGCMTAATCGCGCACCCAGCTCACTCAAGTGCTTCGCTATATCATATTTGACATTGTCCATAAGCTAGTATCCAAAACGTCTTTCAAGCTGTCAGGCATTCCCTTGGCAGCAAGATCCTCTCCGTGGATGCTGCAGTGTACCCAAGGGGCGTCGGGAGCAACTGCTTGCACGTGCATTACCACTCTACTATGTCTCCCTGTCATGGCTTTTGCGCCATCAGTATAGATACCAACACATCTTGARCACTATAGTCCATTTGATCTCACAAAGGTGACCAGTACTTTAAAAATATCCTCTCCTGTTGTCCTGGTTTCCAGTGGTTTGCAGAAGAGGATGTCTTCCTTAATTGACCCGCCATAAACGTAACGGACACATACCAGAAGCTCTGCCAGGCCCGCCACGTCTGTTGACTCATCCAGCTGTAGCGCATATAATTCACTGGCTTGTATGCGAAACAGTAATTGTTTCAAAACATCTCTTGCCATGTTACTGATGCGTCGTGAAACAGTGTTGTTTGATGAAGGCATTGTCTGTATAGGTTTGCCTCCAGTATTGTCCCAGCCATTTATCCGGCAGGTAGCCTAGTGGTTAGAGTATTGGGCCAGTAACCGAAAGGTTGGTAGATCGAATCCCGGAGCTGACAAGGTAATCATCTGTTGTTCAGCCCCTGAACAAGGCAGTTAACCCACTGTTCCTAGGTGGTCATTGTAAATAAGAATTTGTTCTTACCTGACTTGCCTAGTTAAATAAAATAAAATATCTGTGGCAGCAGGAAGAATTAAGTCCTCCACAATAGTATGGGGCTTGCCTGTCCTAGCTCACCATATAAGACTCTCTTCTAGCCCTTTCCTAATAATGGAATCTGTTGCATTTATACATGTCTTACTACTCGAAAGTCGTCTTAATTCTTGCACAAAAAACTCCTGTTGCTTAATTTTCAAATTGTCATGTTTAGTTTCTGTCTGCGCAAGAGTGAAGGTTTCGCGCAAGAGAGTAACATTTAATGTGATTGGATGTTAATTATTTGACTAGGCTACCTGTATTTGACATTGTGTAGTATCAATMTCAGGTGGAATATTGATAAATGAGGTTAGTATAATGTAATGGTAACGTCACAAAGGCGCATGTCTAAAAATGTTCAACAAACTCAACAAAGCACTACTCCTGAGTTCCCTACTCCCTCCCCTCCTCCTCTTTCCCCTCTACTCATCTCCTCTTCTCCTCTCCTCCCCCCTCTCTATGCCCTAATCATGTGTGCAGATAATGCAGTAATGACATGCCACATTAAGACAGACAGTACTACCCAGATGCTTTCTGGGATAAACTACTACGGGGAACAGGGCGGTAGGGGAACAGTAGCTGGCAGATGGGAGCGTCAGTGTCTTCTCAGCTCATTTAACATACTATCCTACCTCTCCTTCACTCACTGCGGGGCTAAACTCACTCCCCCTGTATATAGTAAAGTGCTGCTTTCAGAGGTTCTCTCAATGACTCCCAAGGTTTCCATTCAATTAAAATACTTCATTAATTATCCCCTCAGGTGCAATGAAGATTTAGAGGTTTGTGTTTCGAGGGGTTGGCTTTGTCTATGATGTTGAGTTCAGCATGACTGTGTGTGACTCTCATTCACTATTGATAGGGTTTGAATAAGTAATGTGAACACAACATACATCCGTTGGAATAACACATATTTTGGGGATTTGTCTTTGCCCCAAAACAGTCAGTATGCATTGGAATTAACCAATGATAAAACAGGCTTACAAAAGAGACAAAATAAAATAAAAGAATTAGCAATTGGCAACATGATAATATATTCACAAATGTTTCCCCTTTGTTCTGTGTTTTTGTGTGCACATATTCCATATTCCATATGAATAACAAATGTGTATAACCCATTATATGCTGTTAGTATGATGCATGATCTCATCCTGTAGTAAATGAATGGGAATATCAGACAATAGAGCCAGCCTGAAGTCTGMCAGATTACAGAGAATATCTGGACTCAGATGATGAAATCCACTGTTTTACTGGCCACACTTATACTCTAAACTTTATTGCTAATATCTTTTCATTCAATCAAACAGCGTTAACTTTTCCATTTGAACACTGGTGTAAAAGTTAAAGAAGAGGTATATAAAACAGACATAACATTCAACAGAAAAATGAAAAGGCTATGATAACAGTTACAAGTTGAGGTGCTGTGTACGGTGTGTAGCCCACACCAGTGGTGTAAAGTACTTAAGTAAAAGTACTTTCAAGTACTACTTAAGTCGTTTTTTTGGTGTATCTGTACTTTACTTTACTATTTATATATTTTTTTGACAACTTTTACTTTTACTCCACTACATCCCTAAATAAAATAATGTACTTTTTACTCCATACATTTTCCCTGACACCCAAAAGTACTAGTTACATTGTGAATGCTTAGCAGGACAGGAAAATTGTCAAATTTGCACATTTATCAAGAGAACATCACTGGTCATCCCTACTGCCTATGTCTGGGTGTTGGAGTATGCCCCTGGCTATCCGTAAATTTAAAAAAAACTGAAAATTGTGCCGTCTGGTTTGCTAAATATAAGGAATATMAAATTATTTATACTTGTACTTTTGCTTTTGATACTTAGGTATATTTAAAACCATATACTTTTACTCAAGTAATATTTTACTAGGTGACTTTCACTTTTATTTGAGTCATTTTCTATTAAGGTATCTTTACTTTTACTCAAGTATGACAATTAGGTACTTTTTCCACCACTGGCACACACACACACGCACACANGGTTCTCTTAATGAGAGCCAAATAGATTGATGTGATTATATCCAGTCAGCTGAATGGGGTTCTCTTAATGAGATCCAAATAGATTGATGTGAAACTGATACCCTTGACAGTAGGGCTGGGCAATATGGCCAAAATATCATATCACGGAATACAAAAAAGTACCATTTCATGGTATTTGATGTTTTTGAATAATAAAATCTCTAAACTTGCTGTATGAGTAGTGTGGCCCTAGAGTAGCAACACATTCATTCTAAGTGAATTTAATGAGTCTTTCTCCATTCTGATTGTTTAACACTGTTCAATTCAACTTCAACTGATAATCATTTTCAGCATTTTCATACATTTCTGCATTTCCTGCACAACGTAGGGTTGCATGATATCGGAAAACAACCTCTGCCTTATTTTTAACCAAATGTTGCAATTTGCGATTTGAGTTGCGATTTAGAGCAAAACACGTGGGTGAACTGATGGAATCATGGAAATAGAATGATTATTCTAATTCAAAAGTTAGAATATATTACTGGGAACTTTGAATAGTGTTGTTTGACATGACAACGAATAAAAATGCCAGGGAGAAGTTATTGTGATATGGTAGGAACCAAAGTGTTGATAAGTGTTTCCTAGGGAACCCTATAATCTTTGGCTACATTTAATGTTTTCTCTAAGCTACTTCATGTAGTTAACATATTCATGCTTCTACTATTCCTCTTTGATTTAGAACAGTGGTTCCCAAACTTTTCATAGTCCCGTACCCCTTCAAATATTCTACCTCCAGCTGCGTAACCCTCATCGCACTTTCAAATGTTGTTTTTTGCCATCACTGCAAGCCTGCCACACACACTATACAATACATTTATTAAACATAAGAATGAATGTAAGTTTTTGTCACAACCCGGCTCGTGGGAAGGGCACAAATAATAATTTTATAATAATCAATTATTGTGCTCTTTATTTAGCCATCTTACATATAAAACCTTATTTGTTCATCAAGCATTGTGAATAACTCACCACAGGCTAATGAGAAGTGTGTTCTTCAAAGGATGTACATAACTCTGCAATGTTGGGTTGTATTGGAGAGAGACTCAGTCTTAAATCGTTTTCCACACACAGTCTGTGCCTATATTTAGTTMTCATGGTAGTGAGGGCTGAGAATCCACTCTCACATATGTATGTGGTTGCAAAGGGCATCAGTGTCTTAACAGCGCAATTTGCCAAGGCAGGATACTCTGAGCGCAGCCCAATCCAGAAATCTGGCAGTGGCTTCTGATTAAATAAAATTTTCACAGAACCGCTTGTTGCAATTTTGATGAGGCTCTCTTGTTCAGATATCAGGTAAGTGGACTGGAGGCAGAGCATGAAAGGGATAACGAATCCAGTTGTTTGTGTCGTCCGTTTTAGGAAAGTACCTGCGTAATTGCACACCCGGCTCACTGAGGTGCTTCGCTATATCACATTTGACATTGTCCGTAAACTTGAGTTAATTTGCACACAAAAAATCATACAATGATGGAAAGACCTGTGTCATTAGCTCCAACTTCTTAATCATAGCCTCAAATTTGTCCCGCACATTGAATATAGTTGCGGAGAGTAACCTGTAATCCTAGATTCAGATCATTCAGGTGAGAAAAAACATCACCCAGATAGGCCAGTCGTATGAGAAACTCGTCATCATGCAAGCGGTCAAACAAGTGAAAATTATGGTCAGTAAAGAAAACTTTAAGCTCGTCTCAATTCAAAAAAACGTGTCAATACTTTGCCCCTTGATAACCAGCGCACTTCTGTATGTTGTAAAAGCACTGCTCATATCATTACATAATGCAGAAAATACACAAGAGTTCAGGGGCCTTGCTTTAACAAAGTTAACCATTTTCACTGTAGTGTCCAAAACGTCTTTCAAGCTGTCAGGCATTCCCTTGGCAGCAAGAGCCTCTCGGTGGATGCTGCAGTGTACCCAAGTGGCGTCGGGAGCAACTTCTTGCACACGCGTTACCACTCCACTATGTCTCCCTGTCATGGCTTTTGCACAGTCAGTACAGATACCAACATCTTGACCACCAAAGTCCATTTGATGTCACAATGCTGTCCAGTACTTTAAATATATCCTCTCCTGTTGTCCTGGTTTCCAGTGGTTTGCAGAAGAGGATGTCTTCCTTAATTGACCCCCCATAAACATAACAGACATATACCAGAAGCTGTGCAAGGCCCGCCACGTCTGTTGACTCATCCAGCTGTAACGCATAGAATTCACTGGCTTGTATGCGAATCAGTAATTGTTTCAAAACATCTCCTGCCATGTCACTGATGCGTTGTGAAACAGTGTTGTTTGATGAAGTCATTGTCCCGGCCATATATTCGCGGCAGCAGGAAGAATTAAGTCCTCCACAATAGTATGGGGCTTGCCTGTCCTAGCCACTCGGTAGCTCACCATATTAGACGCTTCTAGCCACTTCTAATTAATGGTATCTGTTGCTTTTATGCATGTCTTACTATTCGAAAGTCATCTTTATTCTCGCTCAAAAAACTCCAGTGGCTTATTTTTCAAATTGTCATGTTTCGTTTCTAACTGCGCAAGAGTGAAGGTTTCCTGCGAGAGAGTAACGGTTAATGTGATTGGATGTTAATTATTTGACTAGGCTACCTGTATTTYACATTGTGTTGTTATTTCGCAGAACACTAGACGGGTTAATTTTATTTTTGGCATTAAAATGAGCCTACTCAGGCGAGAAATAAACCTCACCCAAATGTATAGCCCCATTGGAAAATACAAATGTACTGTTTGAAAATGTCTAGAATGTGAATCACATTTCTATTTGGTGTATCCCTGACGGCATTGTGCGTACCCCAATTTAGGAATATCCGATTTAGAAGATACTGTTGCACAAACAACATGCTGATTTGGTTCTACACCTTCACTGGTATTATCAGGCTGTATAGCTAATTATGTTTGGTAAATACGGTATACCACCAAGCCTGACCTTCACAATCCTTTTTAAACAGCATGTAGTACAAGAGGAGCTACCCTCATTGCATTAATATCCTCAATATCGGTCCTCAATATCAAGTGTAGTATAAATGTCAGGTGGAATATTGATAAATGAGGTTAGTATAATGTAATGGTAASATCACAAAGGCGCATATCCAAAAAGGTTCAACAAATTCAGCAAAGCACTACTCCTGAGTTCCCTACTGCCTACTCTTTCCCTTCACCTCCTCTCCTCCTCTCCTCTCACTCTCTCTGTGCCCTAATCATGTGTGCAGATAATGCAGTAATGACATGCCACATTAAGACAGACAGTACTACCCAGATGCTTTCTGGGATAAATTACTACGGGGAACAGGGCGGTAGGGGAACAGTAGCTGGCAGATGGGGAGCGTCAGTGTCTTCTCAGCTCATTTAACATACTATCCTACCTCTCCTTCACTCACTGCTGYGCTAAACTGACTCCCCCTGTATATAGTAAAGTGCTGCTTTCAGAGGTTCTATCAATGACTCCCAAGGTTTCCATTCAATTAATGTACTTCATTAATTATCCCCTCAGGTGCAATGAAGATTTAGAGGTTTGTGTTTTGAGAGGTTGGCTTTGTCTATGATGTTGAGTTCAGCATGACTGTGCGTGATTGGACTCTCATTCACTATTGATAGGGTTTGAATAAGTAATGTGAACACAAAATACATCTATTGGAATGACACATCTTTTGGGGATTTGGTCTTTGCCCCAAATCAGTCAGTATGCATTGAAATTAACCAATGATAACACATGCTTACAAAAGAGACAAAATMAAATTAAATAATTGGCAATTGGCAACATGAAAATATATTCACAAATGTTTCCCCTTTGTTCTGTGTTTTTGTGTGCACATATTCCATATTCCATATGAATAAGAAATGTGTATAACCCATTATATGCTGTTAGTATGATGCATGGTCTCATCCTGTAGTAAATGAATGGGAATATCAGACAATAGAGCCAGCCTGGAGTCTGGCAGATTACAGAGAATATCTGGACTCAGATGATGAAATCCACTGTTTTACTGGCCACACTTATACTCTAAACTTTATTTCCAATAGCTTTTCATTCAATCAAACAGCGTTAACTTTTCCATTTGAACAATGGTGTAAAAGTTAAAGAAGAGGTGTATAAAACAAACAACATTCAACAGATATACGAAAAGGCTACGATAACAGTTACAAGTCGAGGTGTGTAGCCCACACCAGTGGTGTAAACTACTTAAGTAAAAAATACTTTCAAGTACTACTTAACTCGTTTTTGGGGGTATCTGTACTTTCCTTTACTAATTATATTTTTGACAACTTTTACTTTTACTCCACTACATCCCTAAAGAAAACAATGTACTTTTTACTTCATACATTCTCCCTGACACCCAAAATTACTCGTTACATTTCGAATGCTTAGCAGGACAGGAAAATGGTCCAATTTACACATTTATCAAAAGAACATCCCTGGTCATCTCTACTGCCTCTGATCTGGCGGACTCACTAAACACAAATGCTTTGTTTGTAAATTATGTGTGTGTTGGTGTGCCCCTGGCTATGCGTAAATTTAAAAAACAAGAAAATTGTGCCGCCTGGTTGGCTAAATATTTATACTTGTAAAAAATTATTTATACTTGTACTTTTACTTTTGATACTTAAGTATATTTTATTAATTACATTTACTTTGATACTTAAGTATATTTAAAACCAAATGCTTTTACTCAAGTAGTATTTTACTGGATTACTGGATTACACTTTAATTTGAGTAATTTTCTGTTAAGGTACAGTATCTTTACTTTTACTCAAGTATGACAATTGGGTACTTTTTCCACCACTNAGCAATGGACATTAGACCGGTGGAAATCTGTCCTTTGGTCTGATGAGTCCAAATTGGAGATTTTTGGTTCCAACCGCCGTGTCTTTGTGAGATGCAGAGTAGGTGAACAGATTATCTCCGCATGTGTGGTTCCCACTGTGAAGCATGGAGGAGGAGGTGTGATGGTGTGGAGGTGCTTTGCTGGTGACACTGTCTGTGATTTATTTAAAATTCAAGGCACTCTTAACCAGCATGGCTACCACAGCATTCTGCAGCGATACAACATCCCATCTAGTTTGCGCTTAGTGAGACCATCATTTGTTTTTCAACTGGACAATGACCCAACACACCTCCAGGCTGTGTAAGGGCTATTTGACCTTGAATGAGAGTGATGGGGTGCTGCATCAGATGACCTGGCCTCCACAATCATCCGACCTCAACCCAATTGAGATGGTTTGGGATGAGTTGGACCGCAGAGTGAAGGAAAAGCAGCCAACAGGTGCTCAGCATATATGGGAACTCCTTCAAACATTCCAGGTGAAGCTGGTTGAGAGAATGCCAAAAATGTGCAAAGCTGTCATCAAGGCAAAAGGTGGCTACTTTTAAGAATCTAAAATCTAAAATATATTTTAATTTGTTGAACAATTTGTTGGTTACTATATGATTCTACATGTGTTATTSCATAGTTTTATTGTCTTTACTATTATTCTACGATGTAGAACATAGTAAAAATTAAGAAAAACCCTTGTGCCTAAACTTTTGACTGGTACTATACTGTATGTTGATACTGTACATGACATGAGTTTTCAAATATGGAAATGTGAAGAGCACATTTGGACTCACGGGTGTGTGGTTTGCTTGTATGACGTCAAAGCTATATTTATTTTAATCATCAATGTCTCATCTTTCAGAACACATCCACTCCTCTTGATTTACAGCATTTCCCTCACTCAGACAACAACAATTATGTAAAAGTAGCCCAATTAGCACGAGGGATGGGGGCATCTTCTTGTCACGCGCAGTGCTCAAGTCAAAGCCCATACAGTCAAAGCCCATGCAGCGCTGTAAAGCGGAGAGCCTGAGCTCTGACGTCATMTATAGCATGTTACTGTACAGACACTGCATTCCAATTTAAGCACTTATCAATGACCAAATCTGTCATTTTCAACCCACGTACAGGATAACACTTACGCGCACGGACACGCACGCACACGCACACACACACACACACACATTCACATACTCACACTGCAATTAGTACACAGCACAACTAATGATTCATTATGTTCCTGACACCCCGGCCCACTATACCCTCATAAAAAGAGGGTTGTCGCTTTCTATCTGTTCATGATTAGTGTGTAAAATCCCTCTCCTAATTCCTCTCACAATTTCATAATTATGTATCATCCGTCCGTTGTGCGGTGGAAGTCCCTAGAGGGGAGTGGAGGTGGGGTGACACTATTGATATTCTGGGGAGCGGGCGGCTGGCTGCTATTGACTTTCCAGCAAGGCAGCTTAAACTCTCTAACCCCTTACCTCCCCTCCCTCCTCTGTTTCATCCCACTCTCACCGCTGACCCTGTTCTCTCTTTCTCTCTACCTGACTTTCTTTTCATTCCTCTGCCCTTCTAGACCACTCCCTCTCTCTGTCTGGTTCTCTCTGTCTCTGTCTCACCACCTCTCTTTATCTGTCTCTGTATTTCTCTTCCTTGCACTGTCTCATTCTCGTCTCTCCTCTAATGTATTTTCGCCTTTTTACACTCTCTTTCTTCATCTGGTTAACTTCTTATCTCTCTTCTCTCCTCTCTCTCTCTCTCTCTCTCTTCTCTCTTCTCTCTCTCTTCTCTCTTTTCTCTCTCTCTCTTTCTCTCTCTCTCTTCTCTTCTCTTCTCTCTGCTCTCTCTCTCTCTCTTCTCTCTCTCTCTCCTCTCTTCTCTCATTCATTCAATTCAATTCAACCGGGGCTTTATTGGCATGGGAAACATGTGTTTTAACATTGCAAGCAAATGAGGTAGACAATACACAAAAGTGAGAACAACACAAAACGAATTAACAGTAACAGTTCACACATACGAAGTTTAAAACAATAACAGACATTACGAGTGTCATATTAATATTACAAGTGTTGTAACAATGTACAAATGGTTAAAGCCACAAGAAAAATAAAGTAAGCATAAAATGGGTTGTATTTACAATGGTGTTTGTTTTTCACTGGTTCCTTTTTCTTGTGGCAACAGGTCACAATCTTGCTGCTGTGATGGCACACTGTGGAATTTCACCCAGTAAGATATGGGAGTTTTATCAAATTGGATTTGTTTTTCGAATTCTTTGGGTGGATTGTGTGATCTGGAGGGAAATAATGTGTCTCTAATGATGGTCATACATTGGGCAGGAGGTTAGGAGTGCAGCTCGGCTTTCATCAATTTTGTGGCCAGTGTTGCACATAGCCTGCTCTTCTCTTGAGAGCCATGGTCTGCTACGGCGGCCTTTTCTTCAATAGCAAGGCTTGCTCACTGAGTACTGTACATAGTTCAAAGCTTTTCCTTAAGTTTGGGTCAGTCCACAGTGGTCAGCGTATTCTGCCACTGTGTATCTCTGTTTAGGGATCCAAATGCATTCTAGTTTGCTCTGTTTTTTTGTAATTCTTTCAATGGTGTCAAGTTAATCTCTTTTTGTTTTCTCAATGATTTGTTGGGTCAATTGTGCTGTTGTCCTGGGGCTTTGGGTGGGTGTGTTTTGTGTTTGTGAAACAGAGCCTCTAGGACCAGCCTGCTTAGGGGACTTCTCCAGGTTACATGCGTCTCTGTAGGTGATGGCTTGTTATGGAAGGTTTGGGAAATCGCTTCCTTTTAGGTGGTTGTAGAGATTAACGGCTCTTTTCTGGATTTTGATAATTGTCGGGTTATCGCTAATTCTGCTCTGCATGCATTATTTGGTGGTCTGCGTTGTACACGGAGGTATATTTTTTGCAGAATTCTGCCATGCAGAGTCTCAATTTTGGTGTTTGCGCCATTTTGTGAAATCTGGTTGGTGGAGCGACCCAGACCTCACAACCATAAGGGCAATGGGCTCATGACTGATTAGTATTTTTAGCCAGATACTAATTGGTATGTTGAAATTTTGTCTCCTTCTGATGGCCAATAGAATGCCCTTCCTTGCCTGTCTCTCAGATCGTCACAGCTCTTGTGGAGTTACCTGTGGACTGCTGATGTTTAGGCCCGAGGTATGTAATAGTGTTTTGTGGTGCTCTAGGGCAACGGTGTCGTAGATGGAATTTGGTGGTCCTGGTGGACTGGAACTTGTTTGGAAAAACCATTATTGGTCTTACTGAGATTTACTGCAGGGCCGCAGGTCTGACAGAATCTGTGTGCAGAAGATCTAGGTGCTGCTGTAGGCCTCCTTTGGTTGGTGACAGAAAGCACAGAATCATCATCCCCGCAACAGTAGACATTTGACTTCGGATTCTAGTAGGGTGAGACCGGTTGCTGCAGACGTGTTCTAAGTGCCACGCGCCAAATCGTTTGATCATATCATGTTGAAGAGGGTGGGGGCTAAGGCTGCTCCCTGTCTCACCCCACGGACCCTGTGTGAAGAAATGTGGTGTGTTTTTTGCCAATTTTAGAACCGGCACCTTTGTTGTTTGTGTACAATGGATTTTATAATGTCCGTAATGTTTTTACCCCCAACCCATTTCCATCAATTTGTACGTAGGGGCAGACCCTCATGCCAAATTGAGTGCGAAGGCATTTTTTTGAAATCAAACAAGCAATGAGAAGAATTTGCCTTTGTTTTGGTTTGTTTGGTCTGTCAATTAGGGTGTTGTAGGGTGAATACATGGTCTGTTTGTACGGTATTATGGGGTAAAAAGCCATTTGACATTTGCTCAGTATTTGGTGTTCCATTGAGGAAATGTACGAGTCTGCTGTTAATGATAAGGAGTTATTTTTTACAAGGTTACTGTTTGACGCATAATTCACGGTAGTATTGGGGTTCAAATTGTCTCCACTTTTGTGGATTGGGGTGATCAGTTCCTTGGTTCCAAATATTGGGAAGATGCCAGAGGCTAAGGACGATGTTAGTTTTAGTATAGACAATTGGAATTTGTTGTTGTATATTTGATCATTTCATTAAGGATCATCTCTCTCTTCTTCTCTCTCTCTCTCTCGTCTCTCTCTTCTCTCTCTCTTCTCTCTCTCTCTCTATGATCTCCTCTCACTCTCTCTCACTCTCTATTCCTTCTTCTTATCTTCTCTTGTTCTTCTCTCTCTCTCTCTCTCTCTCCTCTCTCATTTCGTAACCTCTCTCTTCAATAACTCTAAGTGATGCCTTTAGCATTTTAAGCCAGAATGGGCGACCAGTCATCTAGCAGATGTCATGTCTGTCACGTGGCCAAATGTCCTGCTAGTATAGTGGACCTTGTTGGGCTAGTGAGTGTGACTACAGTCCTAGACGGAATAGAGTCATAGAGCAGGCTTTATGGGAAACTTACGCATGTAAAATACGTTATGGAATTTTGAAAAGCATGCAAAAGCACTCAACTCAGCCCAGCCCTCAGCTAAAATCAACATAATTCATTTGCACATTCTAATCCTCAATATTTTTCCAGTATCTTGCCTTGTATTTACTTTCTACCATATAATATGCTAATTTGACAGATTCTCAGTTTTCCTGTCGTCGACAATAAGAGTTATTTTTAAGCAGCGTTTTGATGTTCGTTTTGCAGAGAGAGGGGATGAATAATGAGTAACCTTTTGATTGCCTAGCCCACTTAATGAGGCAGGGCCTTTTGACGAGTGTGTTTTTGATATACATGAGTAAACACACATTTCTCATGCTATATTTCCAGCGTTGTGTGTTGTTTCGCGTATCGCCCGCCTGCCGAGTTGAGGAATGCTAAACTGTTGACCCGGTGACTCCAGATGCCAGACAGGGCTGATCCCTGATTGGACTCATGGTTTTTCGCTCTGCCTAATTGGCCGAGACCCTGCTAAGTGCTGCTGGGAGAGAGAAATTGCAATGAAAGATCTAGAATGTTGAAATGGAGGATCAGCAATTGCCACAGATTCAGAATTCATTATTGGTTGATTGATGCAAAGTGAACAAAACCACAGGATTGAAAGAGCCATAGACATTGATGTTGTTTTCAGGTGCTGTGTCAGAGAAAAAATAGTAAATATGAGGACATTTATTCACAGTTTATTTTGTGTTGATGCTTATTTTCTCACCTATTTACCATTGTTAACATTTGAATGTAACTTGAAAACCACTTTTGTTGTGAAGTAATTTAGACATATTATGACATATTCATAAATAGAACAGACGTTTTTTAAATTATTTATTATATTGTTTATTTATTGATCTCCTCTCAAGCTTCAAATGAACCAGTCACTATTTTGTATTGATGTGTGAGATCAGATGGTCTTTGTGAGGGCATCTATTTGTTACTGGTCAATAGTCCAAGCTGAAGGAAAAAGATGGGATGGGAGTTCTGGGTTGATTGGTCTAGTATGAGTTAGGGGTGGAGGAGTGTGTGCGAGTAAGTGTGGCCGTGTCAGTCGTTATAGAGTTAATGGTGTGTGTTAAATGAGTTGTGGAAAGTTAATATACTGGTGTTGTGTTGAGCTGAATGAAGACATTTAAAACTCCTACTGATGGATGCTGTTATGACTCGTCTATGGGCGGAAAGCCTTTCTCTGTTAGTATGAAGTCAAAAATGCATGAATCAGCCAGAGAGATGGAGGAGAAGAGAGATGGAGATACTAATGGACAAATAGCAGGATGTAAATATAAAACATTACGAAAAATATTACTATTGAGACAACATAGTGGGTGACTTGGAAATCACATTGGAGACACATGATTACTGACATTGTTTGAATGACTAATGATTAGTCTACTCTAATTTAATTTCTCATTTATCTAATGAACTTATGATTATGAATTGAATGATTGATCATTCATAGATATTATGCTAATGATGAATGATTATCGGTGGATCTCCTCTCTGTCTATTAGTTTTCCTGTACCTAGTTTGCTGAGAGGTCTGTCCTACATCCACCAGAGGTATATCCTGCACCGTGACCTCAAGCCTCAGAACCTGCTCATCTCTGACACTGGAGAACTCAAACTGGCCGACTTCGGTAGGTGGCTTGGCTTTGTCTGACTAGACTCTTTTATCTCTCTTCTTCACTCTCTCTCTCTCTCTCTGCTCTCTCTCTCTCTCTCTCTGTCTCTCTCTCTCTCCCTGCTCTTCTCTCTCTCTCTCTCGCTCTCTCTCTATCTCTCGCTCTCTCGCTCTCTCTCTCTCTCTCTCCTCGCTCTCTTCTCTCTCTCTACTCACTCTTCTCTTCTCTCTTCCTTTTTGTCCTTTTCTTTTCTCGTCTCTCTCTTTCTCCATTTTCTCTTTCGCTCTCGCTCTCTCTCGTGTTTTTTTTTGTCGTGTGTGTGTGTGTGTGTGTTGTGTGTTGTGTGTGTGTGTGTGTGTGTGTGTGTGTGTGTGTTTGTTGTGGTTAGACCTCTCCGAAGCAGTAGCACCATATGGCTAGTCTCCTTTCATGGTGCCCAGCTCTGTAAATATGGATCTAGTACTACCCACGTTTTGGACTGGTTTCCAGAGGGAAACTACCGGCTCAGACTGGCACCACATACCAGACAAAGACTGCCTCACAGGAAATCATCCCTCTATCTCTCTATCCCTCCATCCCCTCCTCCATCCCTCTAGCCACCCAGGCAGGGGAGACACCTTCATCAATAATGTAAAACCCTCCTCATTTAGAGTAGACATATTACTGGAAGGCAATTAGAAAATAATGGACAACATGCTAAATGAGAAAGATGGAAATCATGGAAATTGCTGTGGATTCACACACACATAGACAGGTCAGCCTAGCCAAAATAGGGGATAAGATGTGAGTAGGGGAGGAGCGCTTGGGGCTAGAGAGGGAGAGAAGAAGGCTGACTTACTGTCAGCCTCCGTGGAATGGGATTCTGTGTGCTGTAGGTTGAACCGGACTGATAGAATATTAGCTTCTGGTTTCTGATAATGGAGTAGCAAAAGAAGAAGGAAAACAAGTGAGGGGTTGGATGAGAAGCAGAAGAGAGGGAGAGGAAAAAGGCTGACTACTGTAGTGTGGTTTGTGTCCTGCTGTGTTTTTTACTGATGGTGCCAATGACGTATCATCTCATTCTGTCCTAAGCACTGTAGCAAATGAGAGAGCAAACAATGGGATCTATGAAAGCTGTGTTGATAAAGGCTGATGAGTTTGGAGGCAGTATGGTATATTTTGTGCCTGCTCAATCTGACACCACACCATACACACACACACACACATCCCATCCACACACACCACAACACACACACACACAACACACACACCACCACACACACACAACCACACAACACACCCACACACACACCACACACACACACAACACACACACACACACACACATGTACTTCACTACACACACCCTCACTGGGGTTCACTACGACACTTAACTCTCACAAGGGCCACAGACACACACACCTGCACGGCTTGAACTGTCACAAGTGTGTTGTTACGGTTAGTTGTGTATTGGTTTATAGCATGTTTTCAAGTTATGCAATACATTTGTGTTTTCATGCTTGACTATCATCAGAAGAGAGTCGTAACTAAGACATCGTTTCTTTGTGTGAGACTGAATTGCAAATGTGTGGTGTGTGTTCATCTGATGTGTGTGCTCCCGTACGTATCGATGTTTGGAGTGTGTGTGTGTGCGTCTACAATCTCTTAAGGGGTTGTCTCGTGTGGGTGGATCAATTCCCAGTCATCAGATGTGGATATTCAGTGTTGTACTATGAGAGTCCTCCTTCCTCTCTCCTCAGAGCGTGTCTTTACTCTCTAATCACTGCTCCAGTCCAATGGGCCCGCGGCCAACTCCATCTCTGATAAATTGTATCCATTGTATGGCAGCAGAAGGGAAAGTCGAGCTCTCTATCTCTCTCTGTTGTCTTTGTTCTCTGCCCTGCTGTGTGTAGGACCTCAAAGAAATTTCCTCCACGATCAACTTTATTTGTCCTGGCTGTATGGAGGCCTCACCTTCAAACAGACGCAGGCTACTGTGGGAGGTATTATAAGACTATCAACATGTTCTGTGCTGAGCTTGTAGTGGAAGCAGAACAAACAAATGTCCTAGGTACACTGAAACAATGGCTGCACATTAAAATCTCTTTGCAAAATATATCAAAATACTATACAGCATTGGTTTAACAATCAAACCAATAGATACAAGTACATTTGCAGCTGATGATGTTACTTGTCTATACTGTATCCAGAAAAATGTTAGCTTTGAGACCTGTAATTCCCTACCTCGTCTGTAGTGTGTGTGTTGTGTGTGGTGTGTGTGTGTGTGTGTGGGTGTGTGTGTGTGGTGTGTGTGTGTGTGTGTGTTGTGTGTGTGTGTGTGGTGTTGTGTGTGTGTGTGTGTGTGTGGTTGTGTGTGTGTGTGTGTGGCTGGAGGGCACATGTTTTGTATCTTTCCTAGGGATTCGATATTCGAGTTCTTTCGAGCGTCTGGGATTGTGTGTGTGCGCGAGTGTGTTTTATGATATAGTTGAAGACAGCTGGTGAGGATATGACTGTGGAAGAGTGCAGCAATGTGACATGGAAGAATGCATGGAATTGGTTGGAGTCAAAGGAATCCGCATGGAGCACCAGGATTTCTGTGGTGGCTGTTAGTTACACCAAGACACACAGTCCCTACAGGGAGTGGAGTGGTGTGTGTGTGTGTGTGTGTTGTGTGTGTGTGTGGTTGTGTGTGTGTGTGTGTCTGTCTGTCGTATGTCATGGCAAAAGTTGAGCGAATACACAAATATGAATTTTAAAAGTCTGCTGCCCAGTTTGTATGATGGCAATTATGCATATACCAGAAATGTTTATGAGAGTGATCAGATGAATATGCCATTAATTGGCAAGGTCCCTCTTGCCGAGTTTCAAATGAACTGAATCCCCT
>NW_019943026.1:39122-46861 GCF_002910315.2 Salvelinus sp. IW2-2015 | reverse complement strand
GACCAACACATGCTTACAAAAGAGACAAAATGAAATTAAATAATTGGCAATTGGCAACATGAAAATATATTCACAAATGTTTCCCCTTTGTTCTGTGTTTTTGTGTGCACATATTCCATATTCCATATGAATAAGAAATGTGTATAACCCATTATATGCTGTTAGTATGATGCATGGTCTCATCCTGTAGTAAATGAATGGGAATATCAGACAATAGAGCCAGCCTGGAGTCTGGCAGATTACAGAGAATATCTGGACTCAGATGATGAAATCCACTGTTTTACTGGCCACACTTATACTCTAAACTTTATTTCCAATAGCTTTTCATTCAATCAAACAGCGTTAACTTTTCCATTTGAACAATGGTGTAAAAGTTAAAGAAGAGGTGTATAAAACAAACAACATTCAACAGATATACGAAAAGGCTACGATAACAGTTACAAGTCGAGGTTGTAGCCCACACCAGTGGTGTAAACTACTTAAGTAAAAAAATACTTTCAAGTACTACTTAACTCGTTTTTGGGGTATCTGTACTTTCCTTTTACTAATTATATTTTTGACAACTTTTACTTTTACTCCACTACATCCCTAAAGAAAACAATGTACTTTACTTCATACATTCTCCCTGACACCCAAAATTACTCGTTACATTTCGAATGCTTAGCAGGACAGGAAAATGGTCCAATTTACACATTTATCAAAAGAACATCCCTGGTCATCTCTACTGCCTCTGATCTGGCGGACTCACTAAACCAAATGCTTTGTTTGTAAATTATGTGTGTGTTGGTGTGCCCCTGGCTATGCGTAAATTTAAAAAACAAGAAAATTGTGCCGCCTGGTTGGCTAAATATTTATACTTGTAAAAAAATTATTTATACTTGTACTTTTACTTTTGATACTTAAGTATATTTTATTAATTACATTTACTTTGATACTTAAGTATATTTAAAACCAAATGCTTTTACTCAAGTAGTATTTTACTGGATTACTTTCACTTTAATTTGAGTAATTTTCTGTTAAGGTTACAGTATCTTTACTTTTACTCAAGTATGACAATGGGTACTTTTTCCACCACTGGCATACCACACACACACACACACACACACACACACACACACACACACACACACACACACACACACACACACACACACACTGCAATTAGTACACAGCACAACTAATGATTAATTATGTTCCTAACACCCCGGCCCACGGTTACTACCCATTCCCAGGGTCGTTGTCTACTAATTACTGCAGTCCATTGCCAATGAGTGAATGCATTGTGAAGCTGTTTCATGATGGGAATATCTATACCCTCATAAGAAGAGGTTGTCTCTTTCTATCTTCATGGTTTCAGTGTGTAAAATCCCTCTCACCATCTCATAATTATGTATCATCCGTCTGTTGTGCGGTGGAAGTCCCTAGAGGGGAGTGGAGGTGGGGTGACACTATTGATATTCTGGGGAGCGGGCGGCTGGCTGCTATTGACTTTCCAGCAAGGCAGCTTAAACTCTCTAACCCCTTACCTCCCCTCCCTCCTCTGTTTCATCCCACTCTCACCGCTGACCCTGTTCTCTCTTTCTCTCTACCTGACTTTCTTTTCATTCCTCTGCCCTTCTAGACCACTCCCTCTCTCTGTCTGGTTCTCTCTGTCTCTGTCTGGTTCTCCCTCTCTCTGTCTGGTTCTCCCTCTCTCTGTCTGGTTCTCTCTGTCTCTGTCTCACCACCTCTCTTTATCTTTCTCTGTATGTCTCTTTCCCTTTTCTCATTCTCTCTCTCTCTCTATGTATCTTTCCCTTCTTTTCACTCTCTTTCTCACTCTGTCTAACTTCCTCTTCTTATCTTTCTCTTGTTCTCTCTCTCTCTCTCTCTCTCTCTCTCTCAATTTTCAATTACATTTTTCAATTCAATTCGCTTTATTGGCATGACGTAACATGAGGTCTCTCTCTCTCTTAATAACTCTAGTGATGCCTTTAGCATTTTAAGCCAGATGGGGCGACCAGTCATCTAGCAGATGTCATGTCTGTCACGTGGCCAAATGTCCTGCTAGTATAGTGACCATGTTGGGCTAGTGAGTGTGACTACAGTCCAGGGCTACACATGGAATAGAGTTTCATAGAGCAGGCCTTTTTTTAGTGGGATGTCGACCTTTTACATGCATGTAAAGAGATACGTTATGAATTTGAAAAGCATGCAAAAGCACTCAACTCAGCCCAGCCCTCAGCTAAAATCCAATCAAACATCATTTGAAGTCCACCTGAAATATCTTTGCTCTTGTACTTTACTTTCTACCATATAATATGCTAATTTGACAGTATTCTCAGTTTTCCTGTCGTCGACAATAAGAGTTATTTTTAAGCAGCGTTTTGATGTTTCMTTTGCAGAGAGAGGGGAGTGAATAAATGAGTAACCTTTTGATTGCCTAGCCCACTTAATGAGGCAGGGCCTTTTGACGAGTGTGTTTTGATATACATGAGTAAACACACATTTCTCATGCTAATTTCCAGCGTTGTGTGTTGTTTCGRGTATCGCCCGCCTGCCGAGTTGAGGAATGCTAAACTGTTGACCRGGTGACTCCAGATGCCAGACAGGYCTGATCCCTGATTGGACTCCARGGTTTTCGCTCTGCCTAATTGGCCGAGACCCTGCTAGTGCTGCTGGGWAGAGAGAAATTGCAATGAAAGARTYGAATGTTGYAATGGAGGATCAGCAATTGCACAGATTCAGAATTCATTATTGGTTGATTGATGCAAAGTGAACAAAAACCACAGGATCTGAAAGAGCCATAGACATTGATGTTGTTTTCAGGTGCTGTGTCAGAGAAAAAATAGTAAATATGAGGACATTTATTCACAGTTTATTTTGTGTTGATGCTTATTTTCTCACCTATTTACCATTGTTAACATTTGAATGTAACTGAAAACCACTTTGTTGTGATATATTTATGACATATTATGACATATTCATAAATAGAACAGACGTTTTATTAATATTTTTATTTATATTGTTTATTTATTGATCTCCTCTCAAGCCTTCAAATGAACCAGTCACTATTTGTTATTGATGTGTGAGATCAGATGGTCTTTGTGAGGGCATCTATTTGTTCACTGGTCAATAGTCCAAGCTGAGGAAAAGATGAGATGGGAGTTCTGGGTTGATTGGCTAGTATTGACGTTAGGGAGTGGAGTGAGTGTGTGCGAGTAAGGTTGAGGTTGTGGGTTTGTSCGTGTGCGTGTGCGTGTGTTATAGAGTTAATGGTGTGGTGTAAATGAGTTGTGGAAGTTAATATACTGGTGTTGTGTTGAGGCTGAATGAAGACATTAACACCTCCTACTGATGGATAGCTGTTATGACTCGTCTATGGGCAGGAAAGCCTTTCTCTGTTACGTATGAYTCCAAACAATGCAATCAGCCAGAGAGATGGAGGAGAAGAGAGATGGAGATACTAGATGGACAAATAGCAGGATGTACAATAAAAACATTAGAAGGAAATATTACTATTGAGACAACATAGTGGYTGACTTGGAAATCCATTGGAGACACATGATATACTGTACATTGTTTGAATGACTAATGATTAGTCTACTCTAATTTAATTTCTCATTTATCTAATGAACTTATGATTAATGAATTGAATGATCGAATCATTCATAGATATTACATCTAATGATGAATGATTATCGGTGGATCTCCTCTCTGTCTATCAGTTGTTCCTGTACCAGTTGCTGAGAGGTCTGTCCTACATCCACCAGAGGTATATCCTGCACCGTGACCTCAAGCCTCAGAACCTGCTCATCTCTGACACTGGAGAACTCAAACTGGCCGACTTCGGTAGGTGGGTTGGCTTGGCTTATTCTGACTAGCACTCTTTTACTCTCTCTCTCTCTCTCTCTCTCTCTCCTCTCTCTCTCTCTCTCTCTCTCTCTCTCTCTCTCTCTCTCTCTCTCTCTCTCTCTCTCTCTCTCTCTCTTCTCTCTCTCTCTCTCTCCTCTCTCTCTCTCGTTCTCTCTCTCTTTTCTCCTCGCTCTCTCTCTCTCCTCTCTCGCGTCTCCTCGCTCTATCTCTCTCTCTCTCTCCTCGCTCTCTTCTCTCCTCGCTCTCTCTCTATCTCTTTTTCTCTCTTCTCTTTACTTCCTTCTCTCTCTCTCTCTCTTTTTCTCTTTTCTCTCTCTATATCTCTCTTTCTCTCTTCTCTCTTCTCTCTCTTCTCTCTCTCTTCTCTCTCTCTATCTCTCTTTCTCTTTCTCTCGCTTTGTCCTTTTTCTTTCTTTCCTCTCTCTCTCTCTCTCCATTTTTCTCGCTCTCCCGCTCTCTCTCTGTCTTTCGTGTGTGTGTGTGTGTGTGTAAGACCTCTCCAGAAGCAGTAGCACCATATGGCTAGTCTCCTTTCATGGTGCCCAGCTCTGTAAATACTACCCACACGCTTTGACTGGTTTCCAGAGGGGATCGGCTCAGACTGGCACCACAGACCAGACAAAGACTGCCTCACAGGAAATCATCCCTCTATCTCTAAATCCCTCCATTCACCCCTCCATCCATCCCTCTAGCCACCCAGGCAGGGGAGACACCTTCATCAATAATGTAAACCCCCCCCCTCATTATAGAGTAGACATATTACTGGAAGGCAATTAGAAAATAATGGACAACATGCTAAATGAGAAAGAATGGAAATCCCATGGAAATACTGCTGTGGATTCACACACACATAGACACGGTCAGCCCTAGCCAAGGGGATCTCAGTGACATATATGTTCTGAAAGGAGAGGACGAGGGTATTGGGGAATAGGAAGGGGGATAGAAGGGAGAGGAGAGAAGGTAGTGGGAAATGGGGATAAGGGGGAGGAATGAGGCGCTTGGAGAGCATCAAGGAGAGGGGAGAGAGGGGAGGAAAAGGCTGACTTACTGTCAGCCTCAGTGGCATGGGTTCTGTGTCCCTGCTGGTTGATTTYCTTCTGGACCTGATCCAGAATCATCCTCAGGGGAGAGCGAATTTCACCTATTTAACCATTTGTTAACATTCTGAATGTAACTGGAAGAACCTCCTTTGTTTGTGATATATATGTCTATGACATATGCTATGACACTAATTCAAAATAGAACAGACGTTTACTTAAATTTTTATTATATTTGTTTATTTATTGATCTCCTCTCGAAGCCTGTCTAAGATGAACCAGCTCACTATTGTTGTTTATTGATGTGTGAGATCAGATGGTTCTTTGTGAGGGCCATCTATTTGTTCACTGGCAATAGTCTAACTGAAGGAAAAGAGTGAGATGGGAGTCTGGGTTTGATTGGGCTAGTATGGACCGTTAGGGAGTGGAAGTGATGTGGGTGCGGTAAGGTTGACGGTTGCTGCGGTTTGTCGTGCGGGTGCGTGTGCGTAGTGTGTATAGAGTTATATGGTTGTGGTGTAGAATTGTAGGGTTAGGTGGAAGTGTTAAACGTACTGGTGTTTGTTGTAGGCGTGTAATGAAGACATTAAATGTAACACCAGTCCTTACGTGATGGGAATAGCATGCTGTTAGGACTCGTGCTATGGGCAGCGAAAACCTGTTCTCTGGTTACGTAGAGCTCAAACAATTGCAGCATGCTAGCCACGACGAGGATCGGCAGGGAGGAGAGGAGAGATGGGTATGTACTGTAAGTAGGATGGAGCAAATATTATGTCAGGATGCTGACAATAAAAACAATTTAGAACGGAAAATTTGTTACTAGTTGAGACAAACATAGCTGGGGTGACGTGGGACATCGATTCGGTACACCCATAGTCTATTGTGATGGTGTATCTTTGGGAAGCGATTGAGTTACTAACTGTTACATATCGACGTATATGATTTAAGATTGTGGTACTCGTATTTAATTCTACATTGGAATCTATGAATGATTAATGAATTTGACTATGACGAGATCACTTCATGATATTACATCTAGATGATGAATGGATTATCGTCGTTACTGTGGCCGCTCTTCTGTCATTCAGTTCGTGTTCTCGTACTCGTTGATCGTTGCGTCGAGGGTCGCGCTGTCCTACATCGCACCATGAGGTGTATAGTCGCTGCCACCGTGACACGCTCAAGCCCAGAACTCTGCTCATCTCTGACACTGGAGTAATCTCAAACTGGCGCGGACTTCGCGTAGGGTGGCTGGGCTTTGTCCTGACTAGCACTCTTTTACTCTCTCGTCAATCTCTCTCTCTCCAGTGCCTCTCTTCATGCTCCGTTACTTCTCGCTCTCTTGACATCGTTCTCTTCGGTTGCTCATTCGTCTGTCTCATCCTGCTTCTCTGTCTCTCTCTCTCTCGCATCCTTCTCTCTTCTCTCTCTCTCTCTCGTCTGCTCTCTCTCTTTCTCTTCCGCCGTCCTGCGTCTCTCGTCGTCTCTCTCTCTCTTCTCTCTCCTCTTCTTCTCTCTCTCTCTCTCTCTCTCGCTCTCTCTCTCTCTCTCTCTCTCCTCGCTCTCTCCCTCTCCTATCTCTTTTCTCTCTCTCTCTTTATCTTCTCCTCTCTCTCTCTCTCTTTTTCCCCCCCCCTCTTCTTTCTCTCTCTATATCTCTCTTTCTCTCTCTCTCTCTCTCTTTCTCTCTCTTTCTCTCTCTCTATCTCTCTTTCTCTCTTCTCTTCTCGCTCTGCTTGTGTCCTTTTTCTTTCTTTCCTCTCTCTCTCTCTCTCCATTTTTCTCGCTCTCCCGCTCTCTCTCTGTCTTTTCGTGTGTGTGTGTGTTGTGTGTAAGACCTCTCCAGAAGCAGTAGCACCATATGGCTAGTCTCCTTTCATGGTGCCCAGCCTCTGTAAATATGGTGCCCAGTTCTGTAAATACTACCCACACGTTTTGACTGGTTTCCAGAGTCGGTAGAACTACCGGCTCAGACTGGCACCACATACCAGACAAAGACTGCCTCACAGGAAATCATCCCTCTATCTCTCTATCCCTCCATTCACCCCTCCATCCATCCCTCTAGCCACCCAGGCAGGGGGACACCTTCATCAATAATGTAAAACCCTCCTCATTATAGAGTAGAACATATTACTGGAAGGCAATTAGAAAATATATGGACAACATGCTAAATGAGAAAGAATGGAAATCCCATGGAAATCTGCTGTGGATTCACACACACATAGACACGGTCAGCCTAGCCTAGGGGATCTCATTTAGATGCTGAGTAGAGGCTGTAGGCAGCGACGTGTGTGTGTTCTGAAAGGAGAGGAAGAGGGTACTGGGGGAATGGGAAGGTGATAGAAGGAGAAGGAGATGAGAAGGTGTGGGAAATGGGGATAAGGGGAGGCTTGAGGGGCTTGGAGAGAATCAAGGGGAGGGGAGAGAGGGGGAGAGGGGAAGAAAAGGCTGACTGACTGTGGCATGGGTTCTGTGTCCCTGCTGGTTGATTTGCTTCTGGACCTGATCCAGAATATCCTCAGTTCTTTGTGTTTCTCTGTCCTAATGAGTAGCACAAACAAAGGCAAACAAGTGAGGGTTATGAAAAGCTTAGATGGTTTGACTGAAGGACAGAACAAACTGAAGTAGTGTGTGTTTATTTGTGTTTTTTACGATGGTGCCAAGGTGACGGTAATCACCTATCTCACATACACACACACACACACATACACACACACACCACACACACACACACACCACACACACACACACACACACACCACACACACACACACACACACACACACACACACACACAACACACACACACACACACACACACCGACACGCACCAGCACACTGTCTTAC
>NW_019943026.1:22984-35719 GCF_002910315.2 Salvelinus sp. IW2-2015 | reverse complement strand
TACTTCCATACACACACCCTCACTGGGGGTTACTAGGACACTAATTCTCACAAGGGTCACAGACACACACACACCTGCACGGCTTGAACTGTCACAAGTGTGTGTTACTGTGTAGTGTGTCAAGTGTGTATTGGTTTATAGCATGTTTGTCAAGTGTATGCAATAGACATTTGTGTTTTCATGCTTGACTATCATCAAAGAAGAGAGTCGTAACTAAGACATCGTTTCTTTGTGTGAGACTGAATTGCAAATGTTTGTGTGTGCTCATCTGCATGTGTGTGCTCCCGTACGTGTGTCTGTGTGTGTGTTTGTGTGTGTTGGGGTGTGTGTGTGTGTCTACAATCTCTCAACGGGGTGTGTCTCGTGTGGCGTGGATCATTCCCAGTCATACAGCTGTGGATATGATGCAAGATGGCGCCGGAAGAGATGGTCGCCTCGCTTCACGTCCTTAGGAAACTATGCAGTAATTTGTTTTTTTCTGTATTATTTCTTACTTTGTTATCTCAGAAAATCTTAAGTGCTATTACATACAGCCGGGAAGAACTATTGGATATAAAAGCGATGTCAACTTACTCAGGACTTTCGGACGTCCACCCTGGACATTGGTTCCAATCCCAGAGGCCGACCCAAAACAACGTTGTCGCCGCAGGAGAGGCAGACGGAGCGGCCTCCTGGTTAGAAGGCGAGCACACCATCCACCGCTTCCGAGCATATTACTCGCCAATTTCCAGTCTCTAGACAACAAAGTGGACGAAATAGGGGCATGGGTTGTCTTCCAGAGAGACAACAGAGATTGTAACATTCTCTGTTTCACGGAAACATGGCTCACTCGGGATATGCTGTCAGAGTCGGTACAGCTACCGGGTTTCTTCATGCGTTTCGCTGACAGAAAAAAACATCTCTCTGGTAAGAAGAAAGGCGGGGGTGTATGCCTCATTATTAACGACTCATGGTGTAATCATAACAAAATGCAGGAACTCAAGTATTTTGGTCACCTGACCTAGAATTCCTTACAATCAAATGCTGACCACATTATCTCCCAAGAGAATTCTCTTAGATTATTGTCACAGCTGTGTATGTTCCCCCAAGCAGATACCTCGACGGCCCTGAAAGAACTTCGCTGGACTCTATGTAAACTGCAAACCATATATCCTGAGGCTGCATATATTGTAGCTGGGGATTTTAACAAAGCTATTTTGAGAGCAAGGCTACCTAAATTCTACCAGCACATTGATTGTTGTACCCGCTCGAGCAAAACACTGGACCACTGCTACTCTAACTTCTGTGATGCATACAAGGCCCTCCCCTGCCTTCCCTTTGGCAAATCTGACGATGACTCCATCTTGTTGCTCCCCTCCTATAGGCAGAAACTAAAACAGGAAGTGCCCATGCTTAGGTCTAGCCAATGCTGGTTTGACCAATCAGATTCCACGCTTCAAGATTACTTCAATTACGTGTACTGGGATATGTTCCGCGTAGTCTCAGACAATAACATCGACGTATACAATAACATCGATGTATCAGCGCCTCTTTGGCTTGTCACCTAAAACCCTCGCAAACTTTTACAGATGCACAATTGAGAGCATCCTGTCGAGCTGTATCACCGCCTGGTACGGCAACTGCACCAAAGCTCTCCAGAGGGTGATGCGGTCTGCACAACGCATCACCGGGGGKAAACTACCCGCTCTCCAGGACACCTACAGCACCCGATGTCACAGGAAGGGCATAAAGATCATCAAGGACAACCAACCAACAATGTTCACCGCGCTATCATTCAGAAGGCGAGGTCAGTACAGGTGCATCAAAGCTGGGACCGAGAGACTGATAAACAGCTTCTATCTAAAGGCCATCAGACTGTTAAACAGCCATCGCTAACATAGAGAGGCTGCTGCCAACATACAGACTCAAATCGCTGGCCATTTTAATAAATGGATTTAATAAAGGTATCACTAGTCACTTTAAATAATGCCACTCTAATAATGTTTACATATCCTACATTACTCATCTCATATGTATATACTGTATTTTATACCATCTATTGCATCTTGCCTATGCCGCACGGCCATCACTCATCCATATATTTATATGTACATATTCTGATTCCATCCCTTTACATTGTGTGTATAAGGTAGTCGTTGTGAATATGTTAGATTACTTGTAGATATTACTGCACTGTCGGAACTAGAAGCACAAGCATTTCGCGTACACTCGCATAAAACATTCTGCTAACCATGTGTATGGTGGACCCAATAAAATTATGATTTGTATCTCCCAGTGTGTTGTACTATGAGAGTTCCTCTCCTTCTTCTCTCCTGCAGAGCGGTGGTCTCTCTCCTCTCTAATCCTGCTCCAGTCAATGGTGCCGGGGCCAACTCCATCTGCTAATTGTATCCATTGTTATGGCAGCAGAAAGGGGAAAGTGGGTCTCTCCTCTCTCTCTCTGATTGTTCTTTGTCTCTGCCCTGCTGTGTGTAGGAGGCCTCACCAAAAGTCCATTTCCTCCACGATTCATACTTTATTATGTCTGGCTGTATGGGGGCCTCACCTTTCAAACAGACGCAGGCTACTGTGGGAGTATTATAAGACTATCAAACCATGTTCTTGTGCTGAGCTTGTAAGTGAAGCAGAAACAAACAAATGTCCCCTAGATACCCCTGGAAAACAATGCGCAAATACAATCATCTTGCAAATTACCTATCCCAAGCCATTGTTTAACAATTCAACCAATAGATACAGTACATAAATGCAGTGATGATGTTACTTGTTCTATTACTTGTATCCACAAAAATGTTAGCTTTGAAGGACACTGTATTATCTTCCTACCTCCCTTTGTCAGGTTGTGTGTGTGTTGTGTGTGATGTGTGTGTGTAATGTGTGTATGTTGTGTGTGTGTGTGTGTGGTGTGTGTCGTGTGTGTGTTATGTGTGGGTGTGTGTGTGTGTGTGTCGTGTGTGTGTTGTGTGTGTGTGTGCTGGAGGGGCACTGTTTTGTTTCTTCCCTAGGGATTCGAATTGAGTCCACTCGGAACGTTGGGATTGGTGTGTGTGACGCGAAGGTGTGTTGTAGTGATATAGTTTGAAGACAGCTGGTGAGGATAATGATCTGTTGTGAGAGTGCAAGCAATGTGACAATGGAGATGCAGGAATCTGGTTGGACGTTGGAGGAAATCCTCATTGGAGCACCAGACTTCCTGTGTGCTGGTTAGCTACACCCGACACACAGGCCCTACGGGAATTGGAGTGTGTGTGTCTGTCTGTCTGTCTGTTCTGTCTGTCTGTCTGTCTGTCTGTCAGGGGAATGACTTGACTGGGATGCTGTGCTGTTTGCTGCCTATCTCATTTGGGGATCACTTAGTGTTGTGAAATGGGCTGTTGATAGGACAGGACATTAGTGACAAGGCTGTTATAGACAGACAGAGAGACATGGTTGTGATAGACACAGAGAGACATGCTGTGATAGACAGACAGAAGACCGGCTGTGATTAGACAGACAGAGAGACAGGGCTGTTGATAGACAGACATAGAGACAGGCTGTGAAAGGACAGACAGAGAAGACTATGCTGTTGTAGACAAACAGAGAGGAGGCTGTGATAGACAGAACAAGAAGACAGGCTGTGATATAGACAGACATAGGACCGGCTGTGATAGACAGACAGAGAGACATTGGTGTGATAGACAGACAGAGAGACATTTGTGTGATAGACAGCAGAGAGACCGGCTGTGAATAGACAGAAGAGAGACAGGCTGTGATAGGACAGACAAAGAGACAGGCTGTGATAGACAGACAGAGAGACCATGCTGTGAATAGACAGACAGATGAGACCGGCTGTGATAGGACAACAGAGAAGAGACAGGGCTGTTGTGATACCGGCTTGTGATAGACAGACAGAGAGGCAGGCTGTTGATAGACAGACAGAAGAGGCAGGCTTGATAGACAGACAGTAGAGGCAGGCTGTGATAGACAGGGACAGAGAGAACATGCTGTTGATAGAACAGACAGAGAGAGCAGTCTGTGATGACAGACAGAGAGCAGGTATGTGAATAGACCGACAGAGAGGCAGGCTGTGATAGACAGACAGAGAGACATGCTGTGAAGACAGGACAGGGAGAGACAGGCTGTGATAGACAGGACAGAGAGACAGGCTGGATAGACAGACAGAGAGACATGGTGGTGATAGACAGACAAGAGACATGCTGTTGAATTTTGACAGACAGAGAGACCGGCTGTGATAGACAGGACAGAGAGACAGGCTGTGATAGGACAGACATAGTGACAGGCGTGATAGACAGACAGAGAGACATGGGTGATAGACAGACAGGAGGACTGGCTGTGGATAGACAGACAAGAGAGACCGGCTGTGAATAGACAGACAGAAGACAGGCCTGTGGACTAGTACAGACAAGAGACAGGCTGTGTATAAGCCGACAGACAGGAGAGACAGGCTGTGATAGCAACAGGAGAGACGCGCTGTGATAGACAGAACAGAGAGAAGGCTGTTGATCAGACTAGATCATAGAGACAGGCGTGGATAGAGCAGACAGAGAGACTGGTGTTGATAGACAGACAGAGGACAGTGCTGTGATAGACAGAAGAGAGACCGCTGTGATAGACAGACAGAGCATCAAGGCTCGAGAAAAGACAGCATGATAGACAGGCGGATACAGACAGAGAGACATGCTGTGATAGACCGAGACAGAGAGACCAGGCTGTGATAGACAGACAGAGAAGACAGGGGCTGTGATTAGACAGACAGAGAGAGCCTGTGATAGACAGACGATGAGAGTGGAAGGCACGAGGACTGGTGTGATAGACAGACAGAAGACAGGGCTTGAGTAGACAGACAGAGAGACAGGCTGTGATAGAACAGACAGAGAGCAGCTGTGATAGACAGACCATGGAGGGCAGTGTTGTTATAGGACCGACAGAGAGGCAGGCTGTGATAGACAGACAGGAGCACAGGCTGTGATAGACAGGACAAGAGAGACACGTGTGATAGACAGACAGAGAGACGGCTTGTTGAACAGAACAGAAGAGACGGCTGTGATAGACAGACAGAGAGACAGGGCTGTGATAGACAGACAATTGAGGACAGCGCTGTGATAGACAGACAGAGAGACAGCTGTTGATAGACAGACAGGAGAACGGCTGTGATAGACAGACAGAGAGACCGGCTGTCATAGACAGACATAGAGACAGGCTGTGATAGACAGACAGAGAGCAGGTGTGATAGACAGACAGAGAGACAGCTGTGGACAGACAGACAGAGAGACAGACGCGCTGTGATAGACAGACAGAGGAGAGACAGGCGTGTGATAGACAGACATAGAGACAGGCTGTGATAGACAGACAGAGAGACAGCTGTGATAGGACAGACAGAGAGACGGCTGTGATAGACAGACAGAGAGACAGGCTGTGATAGACAGACAGAGAGACAGCTGTGATAGACGAGACAGAGAGACCGGCTGTGATAGACAGACAGAGAGACCGGCTGTGATAGACAGACAGAGAGACAGGCTGTGATACCGGCTTGTGAATAGACAGACAGAGAGGCAGCTGTGATCAGACAGACAGAGAGGCAGGCTGTGATAGACAGACAGAGAGCAGGCTGTGGAGAAGACAGGAAGACAGCTGTGATAGACAGACAGAGAGGCAGGCTGTGAAGACAGACAGAGAGACAGCTGTGATAGACAGACAGAGAGACAGGCTGTGATAGACAGACAGGAGAGACCGGCTGTGATAGACAGACAGAGAGACAGGCTGTGATAGACAGACAGAGAGGCAGGCTTGTGATAGACAGACAGAGAGGCAGGCTGTGATAGACAGGACAAGAACAGCTGTGATAGACAGGACAGAGAGACAGGCTGTGATAGGGACAGACAGAGAGACCGGCTGTGATAGACAACAGAGAACATTGCTGTGATAGAACAGACAGAGGAGACAGGCTGTGATAGACAGACAGAGAGGACGGCTTGATAGACAGCAGAGAGACATGCTGTGATAGACAGACAGAGAGACAGGCTGTGATAACAGACAGAGAGGACAGGCTGTGATAGACAGGACAGAGCGGACAGCTGGATAGACAGGCAGAGAGACAGGCTGTGATAGACAGACATAGAGGCAGGCTGTGATAGACAGACAGAGAGGCAGGCTTGTGATAGACAGACAGAAACAGGCTGTGATAGACAGACAGAGAGGACAGGCTGTGATAGACAGACAGAGAGACCGGTCTTGAGTAGACAGACCAGATGAACATGCTGTTGATAGGAACAGGACAGAGAGCAGCTTTGTGATAGACAGACAGAGAGACCGGCTGTGATTAACAGACAGAGAGACATGCTGTGATTAGACAGACAGAGAGACAGGCTGTGATAGACAGACAGAGAGACCGGCTGTGATAGACAGACAGAGAGACAGGCTGTGTCGATAGACAGACAGAGAGGCAGGCTGTGAATAGACAGACAGAGAGGCAGGCTGTGATAGACAGACAGAGAGACAGGCTGTATGATAGGACAGACAGAGAGACAGCTGTTGTATTAACAGACAGAGAGACCGGCTGTGATAGACAGAACAGAGAGAACAGGCTGCTGATAGGACAGACAGAGATGCAGGCTGTGATAGACAGACAGAGAGGCAGGCTGTGATAGACAGACAGAGAGACAGGCTGTGATAGACAGACAGAGAGACGGCTTGTTGATAGACAGGACAGAGAGACAGGCTGTGATAGACAGACAGAGAGGCAGGCTGTTGATAGACAGACAGAGAGGCAGGCTGTGATAGACAGACAGAGAGACAGGCTGTTGATAGACAGACAGAGAGGCACAGGCTGTGATAGACAGGACAGAGAGACAAGGCTCTTGATAGACAGACAGAGAGGCCAGGCTGTGATAGACAGACAGAGAGGCAGGCTGTGATAGACAGGACAGAGCAGGACAGGCTGTGATAGACAGGGACAGAGAGACAGGGCTGTGATAGACAGACAGAGAGACGGGCTGTGATAGACAGACAGGAGAGACATGCTTATAGACAGACAGAGAGACAGGCTGTGATAGACGACAAGAGACCGGCTGTGATAGACAGACAGAGAGACATGCTGTGATAGACAGACAGAGAGGACAGGCTGTGATAGACGAACATAGAGGACAGGCTGTGATAGACAGACAGAGAGGACCGGCTGTGATAGACAGACAGAGATACATGCTGTGATAGACAGACAGAGAGGACAGGCTGTGATAGACAAGACAGAGGGAACAGGCTGTGATAGGACAGACAAGAGACAGCTGTGATAGACAGACAGAGAGAACAGGCTGTGATAGACAGACATTAGAGCAGGGCTGTGTGGATAGGACAGACAGAGAGGCAGGCTGTGATAGACAGGACAGAGAGACATCTTGTATAGACAGACAGAGAGACAGGCTGTTGATAGACAGACAGAGAGGACCGGCTGTGATAGACAGGACAGAGAGGACATGCTGGATAGACAGACAGAGAGACAGGCTGTGGTAGACAGCAGGAGAGACCGGCTGTGATAGACAGACAGAGAGACAGGGCTGTTGAAGACAGACAGAGAGACAGGCTTTGATAGACAGACAGGAGACCGGCTGTGATAGACAGACAGAGAGGACAGGGCTGTGATAGACAGGACAGAGAGCAGTCGTGATAGACAAAGGACAGATAGGCAGGCTGTGATAGACAGGGGACAGAGAGACAGGCTTTGGATAGACAGACAGAGAGACCGGCTGTGATAGCAGGACAGAGAGGACAGGGCTGTGATAGACAGACAAGAGAGGGCAGGCTGTGATTAGACAGACAGAGAGGCAGGCTGTGATAGACAGACAGAGAGACAGGCTGATAGACAGACAGAGAGACAGGCTGGATAGACAGACAGAAGACAGGCTTGATAGACAGGACAGAGAGGCAGCTGTGAATAGACAGACAGAGAGGCAGGCTTGTTGAGAGACAGACAGAAGAGAACAGGCTGTTTGATAGACAGACAGAGAGACTAGGCTTGTGATAGACAGACAGAGAGGACCGGCTGTATAGACAGACAGAAGACATTGCTGTGATAGACAGGAACAGAGAGACAGGCTGTGAAGACAGACAGAGAGTGGACCGGCTGTGATAGACAGACCAGAGAGAACAGGTCTGTGATAGACAGACAGAGAGGGCAGGCTGTGATAGGGGACCCCCAAGACAAGAGGCAGGGCTGTGATAGACAGGACAGAGAGGACAGGCTGTGATAGACAGACAGGAGAGACCGGCTGTGATAGACAGACAGAGAGACAGGCTGTTGATAGACAGACAGAGAGGCAGGCTGTGATAGACAGACAGAGAGACAGGCTGTGATAGACAGACAGAGAGGCAGGTGATCCACCACATACCTTTAGTTATTACTACTGTATATGAGAGGAGAAGTGGGGAGAATCACAGGAAGTTGAAAAGCCCATGTCTGGATGGATGAATTCATTCAGCGTGTGAGCCAACTGTCTCTTAGGGGATTTTCTTTGCAGAGGAAATAAAACAGTTTTCTGATCCTAAATACTAGTTTTGCTTTTTTGAGTGTGTATGTGTGCGTACYTGTGTGTGTGTGTGTGTTTGATAAGCAAAGGGGAATCTAAATGTTAATGTCCTGATCCCAGACCATGAAGAAGCAATAGCAGTATGCATGCCACCGCCATGTTGACACACACACACCAGCACGCACACACACGTCACACATTACCCAGATTCTATCAGACCAGACATAKATTACCTGCCAAGCGCACACAATCAGTTATTGCCACCAGAAACCCGTGCAAATATGCAAAATTACCTCCAAAGCATTATAGCATATTTTAAAGCCATTTTATACCTAGTTTTGTTATATATATATTTGAGATATGAGCAGGGGGTATTATTACATATCACGCAATCAGACATTCATCATCATATATTAGACTGGGATGATGCAGGAGAGGAGTGACACATTATTTAATTTACCCTGTTTTCTATTCTGGCTACACATTTCATGACGGAAACAAGTTGTGTATTTGCAGCATCTGCAAGATTGTTTTTCAGTGTTTTTTGTAATGATAAATGCAGTTTATTTATTTTTTAAATAATTTGTTTGGTATATCTTGTTTCTTTCTCCCCATGGATTTATCGTAGCTTTAGACATAGCAGCCGAGGAGGTGGGGAGGAGGAGGAGGAAGATGAGGAAGATGAGGAGGAGGCTACACAGAGATATCTGAAAGTCATTTGACTTCAGAGTGAACTTCAAAAGAAGGCTTGGGTTGTTTGTCCCATATGGAGTAGATTTCAGTCTCCTCTCTGGCTGTATTCTTCTTCAACCCCCTCTTCTCTTCCTCCTCCTCTCCTGCCCTCTGTTCTCTGACCCCTGGTGTTGCCATGGGGACACAGTGTGATGTATAATTCACTACTGAACTTCACACCCAGGGCTACCTGTGTGTGTGTGTGTGTGTGTGTGTGTGTGTGTGTGTGTGTGTGTGTGTGTGTGTGTGTGTGTGTGTGTGTTGGTAACCAAGATTTTAACATAAGGGGACTGGTAACCCAGAATCGAATGAGGGCATTGTACTCCAATCGAATAGAGGCATCTGGTGAACCCCCAAAAAAATTTAACATAGGCATCTGGTAACCCAAATCGATAGAGGGCATCTGTGTAACCCAAATCGAATAGAGGGCTACTGGTACCCAAATCGAAACCTAGGGCATCTGGTTAACCCAAATTTAACATAGGGCATCTGGTAACCCAAATCGAATAGAGGGCATTCATGGTAACCCAAATAACAAATAGGGCATCTGGTAACCCCAATTATTTCGAATAGAGGGCATCTGGTAACCCAAATTTAACATAGGGCATCTGGTAAACCCAAATCGAATAGAGGGCTATCTGGTAACTCCAAATGGAATAGGGGCATCGTGTAAGCAAATCGAACACTAGGGCATCTGGTAACCCAAATCAAATAGAGGGCATCTGTAACCCAAAATCGAATGAGGGTATCTGGTAACCCAAATCTTAGGATCAACCCAATAACATAGGGCATCTGGTAACCCAAATCGAGATAGAGGGCATCTGGTAAGCCCAAATCGAATAGAGGGCATCTGGTAACCCAAATTTAACAAGTGCTCTGGTACCCAAATCGAATAGAGGGCATCTGGTAACCACAAATCGAATAGAGGGCATCGTACAAATCAACATAGGCATCTGGTAACCCAAATTTAACATAGGGCATCTGGTAACCACCTTTCGCTTTCCCGAATGAATAGAGGGCATCTGGTAACCCAAGTAAAAATTTAACATAGAGGCATCTGGTAACCAATCGAAATAGAGGGCATCTGGTATAACCAATCGAACTAGAGGGCATCTGGTAACCCAAATTTAACATAGGGCATCTGTAACCCAAATCGAATGAGGGATCTGTAACCCAGATTTAACATAGGGCATTGGTAACCCAAAATCGAATAGAGGGGGCATCTGGTGAACCCAAATCGAAGTCGAGGTTACCGAGCATAAGGGCTTTATGTTATAGCGAGAGAGTGGCCAAAACCTGGGCGCAAAACTACTAGTACACAGTTCGACAGATATATGAAATAGCATCACAAAATGGGTCCTACTTTTGGTGATCTTCCATCAGAATGTTTACAATGGGTCCTTTGTCCAGAACAGTCGTTGTTTGGATTTAGAACATCGTTTTTCCCTCTTGAATTAGCAGCACACTGGCCAAGTGGCGCGAACCTCTCCAACGTCAACAAACACAGACAACGCAACACGCCTAACGTCCCGAAAAAATTTCAATAATCTAATAAAACTTATATGAAAAAACATACTTTACGATGATATTGTGACATGTATCAAATAAAATCAAAGCCGGAGATAGTAGTCGCCTATAACGACAGCTTTTCAGAAGGCAATTCCAGGTCCATCTTCGCGCTTTCAGAAAACAGAAAATGGATGACTCGTCGTGCAAAGAGGATTTATTCCACCTCAGACCAAGATAAACACTTAATTTCTTCTCTCACTTCCTATAGACATCTAGGGGAAGTGTGTATGACGTGCATGTATACGCATACGTATCATGCCCATTTATAGCAGGCCATTGAACAGAGCATCGATTTCAGACTTTCCACTTCCTGGTCAGAAAGTGTGCTGCCAAATTAGTTCTGTTTTACTCACAGACAAAATTCAAACGGTTTTAGAAACTAGAGAGTGTTTTCTATCCAATAGTAATAATAATATGCATATTGTACGAGCAAGAATTGAGTACGAGGCCGTTTAAATTGGGCACGATTTTCCAAAGTGAAAACACGCCCTCTGTCCTCAACAGGTTAAACACCAGTCTCTATATAAAGATCTAAGAAAAATCTGAACAGTTTGCTGATGAAAATGTATTGTTCAACCCAGCACCTACTTCAATCCTTGGACTTCTAGATATGTATAGGGCTCTCCTGGTCTGTAGGTACGTTTATGGAGACGGATGACGTTTTCAAAAAGGAATTAGTGTGTGGTGTGTTAAGGGGGATGAAAATGATGCTGGTGCTTGTCTCTCTCTCTCTCTCTTTCTCCCTCCCTCTCTCTTTCTCTCTCTCTCCCTCTCTATTTCTATCATTCATCTTTCTGTATTATCTGTGTGGTTGCTCAACCGTAGCTGGGTCATGCAGAGATGGAGGAAAAGAGGGAGGGAGTAGTGCACTGGGCAGAACGTGAATCTGTCAGGAAACAATAGTTCTTGACAAATGGGCTCTGACACCTGTTTACACCTACACACCATACACACACTCTCCAGAACTAGCCACCTCTCTTTTTCCATCCCTCTCTCTTTCTTCTCCACTGGGCATCCCATTATCCAACCATCACCACCTCAGATGTCACACAGAGTTAGTCTTCTGAACAAACACTTTACTGGAGCTAAATCCTCTAGGAATCAAGACATCAACATAGTATTAGATGGAAATTAAGATATTCCCCAAGAGTGAACCATTGTCTTTCAAAATATACTGTGCTCTTCTACAAAGCCATTTGAGTACACTATAGATGAAATAATGATGCATTGTAGTTGTGGAGGCTAGTATTCTTCAGAGAGGGGTTCAAATGTTTACTGCTGATGGCTCTGGAGCTCTCCAACTCTGTTGATGCTGTCTGTGTGTCTCTAATGGGGATGCTGTGTGTGTCTCTAATGGGTGCTGTCTGTGTCTCTAATGGGATGCTGATGTGTGTCTCTAATGGGATGCTGTCTATGTGTCTCTAATGGGGATGCTGTCTATGTGTCTCTAATGGGTGCTGTCTATGTGTCTCTAATGGGATGATGTCTATGTGTCTCTAATGGGGATGCTGTCTGTGTGTCTCTAATGGGATGCTGCTGTGTGTCTAATGTGGATGTTGTCTGTGTGTCTCTAATGGGGATGCTGTCTGTGTGTCTCTAATGGGATGCTGGCTGTGTGTCCTAAATGGGATGCTGTCTGCGTGTCTCTAATGGGATGCTGTCTGTGTGCTCTAATGGGGATGCTGTCTGTGTGTCTCTAATGGGGATGCTGTCTGTGTGTCTCTAATGGGTGGTGGCTGCTTGTGTGTCTCTAATGGGGATGCTGTCTGTGTGTCTCTAATGTGGATGCTGGCTGTGTGTCTCTAATGTGTGGATGCTGTCTGTGTGTCTCTATGGGGATGCTGTGCTGTGTGTCTCTAATGGGGATACTGTCTGTCTCTAATGGGGATGCTGTCTGTGTGTCTCTAATGTGGATGAA
>NW_019943026.1:14345-21477 GCF_002910315.2 Salvelinus sp. IW2-2015 | reverse complement strand
TGTGTGTGTGTGTGTGTGTGTGTGTGTGTGTGTGTGTGTGTGTGTGTGTGTGTGTGTGTGTGTGTGTGTGTGTGTGTGTGTGTGTTGTGTGTTGTGTGTGGTGTGTTGTGTGTGTGTGTGTGTGTGTGTGTGTGCTTGCCTTGTGTATACGTGCAATTGGGTGTTGTGACCCTTCATCCCGGGGCGACCTGATTGGAAGGCCAGCCAGGAGCCACCCGGTTGTTTACGTGTGAAAACTGTCGTCTCAATGCCAGGAGTGTCGAGTGTGTGCAAGGTATGAACGGTGGTTTGTGGTGGCTTTGGTGCATGGTGTGTGAAGCCTGGGGGTCAGGCCCTTTTTGAAAATGGACGCCTCTCGCTGCAGTAAAGGCTCTTCAGGTGTTCTCTGAGGAGAATGTCAGCGGCCACCGGCGCCAGCTCAACCATTTGTACTAGCAAAGAGCAATGTATTATCCCCCGGTTTTTGTGCTGTCTACCTCCCGTGGTGACTACGCTGGAGGAGAGGAGGGAAGAAGGAATCCCAATCATCCTAGTCCTGGAGTGTAATAAGTAAAAAAACTTAAACCAAAAACCCCCCCCCAACTATTTTCTCTATCACCTCCCTCTCTCTCTGCCTCCCTCTTCCTGCCCCACCTCCATGCCCTCTACCCTTCCCCTCCCTCCCTTTTCCCTCCATCCCTCTTTCTCCCCCTCTACCTTCCTAACTCCCTCTCCTTTCTCTCCTTTCAATCTCCGCTCTCCTCCCCTTCTAACCCTTCCCTCCCTGCCTTTCTCCCTTTCCATTCCCTCTCCTCCTCTACTACCTTCCCTCCCTCCCTCCCTTCCATTCATCCCTCTCCTCCATCTACTTCCTTCCTCCCCTTCCATCCATCCCCTCTCCTCCACTCTACCTTCCCTCCCTCTCTTTTCTCCCTCCATCCCTCGCTACCTTCCCTCCTCCCCTTCCATCCATCCCTCTCCTCCATTCTACCTTCCCTCCCTCCCCTTCCATCCATCCCTCTCCTCACTACCTTCCCTCCCTGCTCTTTCTCCCCTCCATCCCTCTCCTCCTTACCTTCCTCCCTCCCTTTCTCCCCATCCTCTACCTTCCCTCCCTCCTCTTCTCCCTCCATCTCTCCTCTACCTTCCTCCATCCCCTCCCTCCATCTTAGCCTTCCTCCCTGTCCTTTCTCTCTCCATCCCTCTCCTCCATCTTACCTTCCCTCCCGCCTTTTCCCTCCTCCCTCTCCTCCTCTACCTGCCTTTTCCTCCCTGCTCTTTCTCCCTCCATCCCTCTCCTCCTCTACCTTCCTTTCCTCCCTGCCTTTCTCCCTCCACCCTCCCTTCCTTCCTTCCCTCCCCTCCCCTTTCTTCCCTCCATCCCTCTCCTCATCTACCTTCCTCCCTTCCTTTTCTCCCTCCATCCCTTCTCCCTCTACCTTCCCTCCTTCCTTTCTCCCTCATTCCTCTTCTCCTCCATCTACCTTTCCTTCCCTCCCTGCCTTTCTCCCTCCATCCTCTCCTCCTCTACCTGCCCTCCCTGCCTTTCTCCCTTCATCCCTCTCCTCCATCTACCTTTCCCTTCCCTCCCTGCCTTCTCCCTCCATCCTCTCCTCCCTTACCTTCCTCCCTCCCTTTCTCCCTCCATCCCTCTCCTCCATCTACCCTTCCCTCCCTTCCTTTCTTCCCTCCATCCCTCTCCCCCTCTACCTCCCCTCCCTGCCTTCTCCGCCCTCCCCATCCCTCTCCCCCCTTCTACCTCCCCTCCCTTGTCTTTCTCCCTCCATCTCTCTCCTCCCTTCTACCTCCCCTCCCTGTTTTCTCCCTCCCCTCCCTCTACTTCCTTCCCTCCTTTCTCCTCCCATCCCTCTCCTCCTTCACCTTCCTTCTCCCTGCCTTTCTCCCTCCATCCCACTCCTCCATCTACCTTTCCCTCCTGCCTACCCCTCCCTCCATTCCCTCTCCTCCCTCTACCTCCCCCTCCCTGTCTTTCTCCCTCCATCCTCTCCTCCATCTACCTTCCCTCCTGCCTTTCTTCTCCATCCCTCTCCTCCCCTCTACCTTCCTTTCCTCCCTGTCTTTCTCCCTCCATCCTTCTCCTCAACCTTCCTCCCTGCCTTTCTCCCTACCATCCCTCTCCTCAACCTTCCCTCCCTGCCTTTCTTCCCTCCATCCTTCTCCTCAACCTTCCCTCCCTTGCCTTTCTCCCTCCATCCCTTTCCTCCATCTTACCCCTTCCCTCCCTGCCCTTTCTCCCTCCATCCCTCTCCTCAAACCTTCCCTCCCTGCCCTTTCTTCCCTCCATCCCTTTCCTCCATCTACCTTCCCTCCCTGCTTTCTCCTCCATCCCTCGCCTCGACCTTCCTCCCTGCCTTTCTCCTCCATCCCTTCTCACCTTCCCTCCCTGCCTTTCTCCCTATCCTTCCTCCAGTATCTACCTTCCTCCCTGCCTTTCTCCCTCCTCCCTCTCCTCTAACCTTCCCTCCCGCCTTTCTCCCTCCATCCCACTCTCCTCACCTTCCCTCCCTGCCTTTCGCCATCCATCCTTTTCCTCCATCTACCTTCCCTCCTGCCTTTCTCCCTCCATCCCTCTTCCTCCGGTCTTACCTTCCCTCCTGCCTTTCTCTCTCCATCTCTCTATCATTCAATGGAACCTACAGCCAGACAACCCATATACTGCTAACTACACCATCAGTCTATTATTCTGGTCTTCTTTATGATGATGAATCTTCTTCTCCCTTGCTCTGCCCTGCGTTAACTCTCCCATTCCCCCCTCACACACACACACACACTACACACCTGCACAAGCACCCGCAGTGTAAATGATAGGCTCCAGTGTGTCTGGATCATCTGGTCTCTCCTCTCTGTGACACACAGGCCTATTTGTTTACAGGTTCAGAGTAGTCTGTTAAAAATTATAGTGTTAGACTGTGAGGAAGCCTGGCATCAACTCCCTCACTCTGGAAGCCTGGGTCTGTTCTGCATAGGGACATGTTAACTACCCCCCCCCCCCCCCCACACACAGGGGCTGGCCAAAGGCGGCAGGAAGTCTTGGCTGTTTAAGCTAAAATGCTTTAATGAACCAGTCTCACCACCTGTAGGACAGCTAGCTAAAAATTTGCCATGTCTGTGTGTCTCTAATGGGGATGCTGTCTGTGTGTCTCTAATGGGGATGCTGTCTGTGTGTCTCTAATGTGGATGCTGTCTGTGTCTCCCCAGGGGTGTAGGATGCATCTTCATTGAGATGATCCAAGGAGTGGCAGCTTTCCCTGGGATGAAGGATATCCAGGATCAGCTGGAGAGGATATTCCTGGTGAGTCAGCTGTGTGTTTGTGTGCGTGTGTACGTACGTGCACCATATGTCTATACTGTCTCTGATACACAACATCTCCATCTCCTCTCAGTTGTGAACCAATAGGAAACAGTCTCACTTTGAGCACTTTTTAATTTATTTAACCTTTATTTAACTAGGCAAGTCAGTTAAGAACAAATTCCTATTTACAATGACGGCCTAGCAAAAGGCAAAAGGCCTCCTGCAGGGACGGGGGCTGGGATTGAAAATAAAAATATAGGCTAAATCACACATCACGACAAGAGAGACACCACAACACTACATAAAGAGAGACATAAGTCAACAACACATCATGGCAGCAACACATGACAACAACACGGTAGCAACACAACATGGCYGCAGKACAACATGGTAGCAGCACAAAATATGGTACAAACATTATTGGGCACAGCCAACTCCACAAAGGGCAAGAAGGTAGAGACAACAATACATCATGCGAAGCAGCCACAACTGTCAGTAAAAGTGTCCATGATTGATTCTTTGAATGAAGATATGGAGTTAAAACTGTTCAGTTTGAGTGCTTTTTTTCAGCTCGTTCCAGTCAATAACTGCAGCGAACTGAAAAGAGGAGCGACCCAGGGATGTGTGTGCTTTGGGGACCTTAAACAGAATGTGACTGGCAGAACGGTGTTGTATGTGGAGGATGAGGCCTGCAGTAGATATCTCAGATAGCGGGGAGTGAGGCCTAAGAGGGTTTTATAAATAAGCATCGGGTATACAGAGATGACCAGTTTACAGAGGAGTATAGAGTGCAGTGATGTGTCCTATAAGGAGCATTGGTGGCAAATCTGATGGCCGAATGGTAAAGAACATCTTCCCGCTCGAGAGCACCCTTACCTGCCGATCTATAAWTTARCTCTCCTTGATCTAGCATGGGTAGGATGGTCATCTGAATCAGGGTTAGTTTGGCAGCTAGGGTGAAAGAGGAGCGATTACGATAGAGGAAACCAAGTCTAGATTTAACCTTAGCCTGCAGCTTGGATATGTGCTGACAGTTTACCATCTAGCCATACTCCCAAGTACSTGTATGAGGTGACTACCTCAAGCTATAAACCKTCAGAGGTAGTTTTCACACCGGTGGGGAGAGGGGCATTCWTCTTACCAAACCACATTACCTTTGTTTTGGAGGTTTCAGAACAAGGTTAAGGGCAGAGAAAGCTTGTTGGACACTAACAAAGCTTTGTTGTAGAGCGTTTAACACAAAATCCAGGGTGGGACCATCTGAGTATAATACTGTATCATCTGCATATAAATGGATGAGAGTGCTTCCTACTGCATGAGCTATGTTGTTGATGTAAATTGAGATGAGTGTGGGGCCTAGGATCGAGCCTTGGGGTACTCCCTTGGTGACAGGCAGTGGCTGAGACAGCAGATGTCCTGACTTTACTTTTTTTCATTTTTTTGAACCTTTATTTAACTAGGCAAGTCAGTGAAGAACAAATTCTTATTTACAATGACGGCTTTGGAACAGTGGGTTAACTCCCTTGTTCAAGGGCAGAACGACAGATTTTTACCTTGAATCATTGTTTACTGACCAATTGACTGCGTTTACTGTGTACTTGCGTACTTGTGTACTTGAGCAGTAACCTTTGGCTCTTGATCTAATCAGCATGAGGTCTGTGGGCCTCTTTAACTCTGGGTCAGATAGCTATTCAATTCTTCCGCTAGATGCTTATTAAAGGAACCAGTGATTAGGGATTAATAGCGATGGTAGATAGATTGATAGATATATTTCTGAACAGGACTCAGGTCCTGACTGCATCAATATTTTATGGCTGTATAAGATCTCATGAATCCCATAATCAGCTCCTCTGTCCTCTATAATTCCCCCCGTCGGCAGAATTGAAGTGGAGTGCTAATGTGATGAATTCATATTCATTCATCCTCTGAAACYAGTTAATAATGAATGCAGACAATTACTGAGATGAGAGGATGGGAGAGAGAAAGAGAGGGATGAAGGAAGAGAGACATATAGAGAGAGCGAGACGTAGGTCAGTGGAGTCAGGAGTCAGGTGTGAAGACAGAGACAAAGCGGTTCAGTTTGTTTTGCCGAGGGCTGTCGGGGATAAGTGTGTGGGTGCGTGTGCGTCTGTGTGTGTTTGTATGTCTGTGTGAGTCTGTGTGTGTCGGGAGTATGCCCCAAGCATGGAATCTTACACAAAGCATCCTAGGAGGACAGATCGCAGGGGAGAGAGAGATACTGAATAAAAACATTTTATTGATTGTCTGTTTTGCCAAGAGAAAATTGGGGCTGTCTGCTCTCCTTACATCTGTAAGATTCCCCACAAAACCCCAGCTCTCTCTGCCCCCTGCATCCATCCAGTACACCCATTCAAAACATAGACACAAAGAGAGAAGGGAAAGAGTGAAAAAAGGGGAGAGACCCAATAGTGGGATGGCCTGTCGCCAGCTTGGGTATCGATGGAGGTGCACCTGCAACCCCTTGGAGGGGGTCTGTGTGCCCTTTAGCAGGTTGCAGGTGGAGCAGAGAAGGATAGGGGGGGCAGAGCAAGCGGTGGAAGGGGGTTTGGGGGGAGGATGGGGAAGGGGGAAGGGGAAGGGAGGGGTGTATGTTTAGGGGATTGGGGGAGGGTAGGGCTGTCTGACTGTCTGGGGTAAAATGAAAATGTTATCCAGTGGAGATAAAGGTTTTCTTCAGCAAACATGAGGATATGAGGAGGAGAGGAGGGGGGAGAGGGGGAGGGGGAGAGGAGGCAGAGGAGAGGGATAGGAGGGGAGGAGAGGAGAGCAGAGAGGAGACAGAGGAGTGGAGGATAAGAGTGAGAGGAGAGGAGAATAAAGGCGAGGAGAGGAGAATAGAGGAGGAGAGAGGAGGGGTGGTGGGATAAAGTCTGACAGGTCTATATTGTGTTCTGATTATCCTCTCCTTACTCTCTCCCCAATATGAAGACCTTATGAATCCCCTGTTTTATTAACAGGATCACACCTGTGTAGTTAATAGCATAGCCCACACAGCCCTGTAAGCCATACACATGAGGCCAGAGATGTGCTTAAACTAGGCTTACCGTCTTACCTTGACTGTAGAATCATTATTATTTCTCTGAGGTAATAACACCTCTGATCATCGCAGTGCCAATGCCCACACATTCACACCATTTGTTTTTCATTTGTTTAAAGATTCAGCATGTGTTTCTCATAATCCAGATGGCAATAATTAGTGTTTGGACGTTCAAACATTAACTGGCCTTTTGAGGCGTTATGAACATGATCAGAATACATTTGAGGAATTGAACACGTTTAATAAGAGAGTTTGCTTCACTTGTAAATACACACACAATATTATGTATAGGCTACATGGCCTCATGGACCAGGATGTACATGGACTCACCCAACGTATTGAACCAAAATGGCACCACACTGAGACAACACTAACTATATTGCATTGGCTAAGAAGTACTGACCCGTCAAATTGAGCCGCTTATATTTTCTCCCACCCCAATCACGTCTCGTTCTGTTGTGTGTCTGTGTACTCTGCTGTAAGCTAGAGGAAGAAAAGGCAGATAGAGAAATACACCTGGAYAAATGTCCACCAGTCTGCTTGGCCTGGCAGCTAGACGGTCAGTTAGCGTAGCAAACAGCTCCACCTGTCAGAGTTAGCCTGACACTCACATTTCCATTTGAATCCCTCTTTCATTCCTGCTCTCTTTTTTTCTTCAACTCTCTGTTTCTTCGGAATCATGTCCTGCTCAGCTCCTCTGTCAATACGGTCGAGAGTTGGCATAGCCAGAAACGTGTGTGTGTGTGTGTGTGTGTGTGTGTGTGTGTGTGTGTGTGTGTGTG